>NC_057880.1:15876219-16176297 GCF_019740435.1 Gambusia affinis
TTGCAAACAGCCAGTGGGAGCTCAGAGAGGCAGCTTGTCCTCACCACCAGGCCTCGTTCCTCTTGGGTCCTGTCATCCACTGAGGCTGAGATGACTCCCCAGCGACAATCAATATCAGACATGTACCCTCTGTAGAAGGGTGAGGCAGCACTCAGCGCCATCTGCAATGAAAGACAGGAGGTTTATTTACAAAACAATACCAGTAATTATGACCCAGTATTTTTAAAGTACAGATCTAGACATTTACCAATATTTGTATGCATCTCTTGATCACAGCTGAATAATTTCTAATGGGAAGCATTTAATATTTAATATTTATATTTTATTGTGTATTTTATTTATTCTGAGTAACCTCATTGAAACCTCAAAACATTGTCCTGAGCCGTATGCAACGAAATTTCGTTATGTATACACCTCTGTGCATACAAAATGACAATAAAGTCTGTCTAAGTCTAAGTCTAAATTTTATGCAACCACTCACCACGATGGGGCAGAATGTTGCTAGTTGGTCATAAAGATACCTTGCCTCATCAATGCTGCAAGCTTGGAATGTCACCTGCAAAAGCATCATAAATGAGGCTGAAGTCCTTTTATAAATCACCAATTGAGACGGTGGAGCAGACAGAGTTCTCAGAACCCAGCTTTGCATATTCAAAAATACGTACTTGCAGGCAGCAGTTGCCCATGCCGAAGCCCATGGCGTCCATGTAGATGTGGTCAGGAAGGGCTGCCCTCGCTGCTTCGCCGTCGTCCTCAGGGAACTGCTCCACAAATGGAGACGGTGTGTGCTTATCTTTGTAGACTGCAAGAGGAAAAGCAGCCAAATCACATCTTTTGCTTTACTTATTCCAAATCCTGTCTAAAGTCTATGCATTACTAAATTAAGGACATGAGTATGAATGTACAGCAGTTCTAATTATTTGGCATTACACCCATAACCTCACCCACATTTACAGCAGATTATAAATGCAGTTAATGATAAGATAAAGAAAGAAAAGGAATCAAACTTACTTGGCACATTTATCACAACTTTCTCTCCTCTTCGATGGCGTATGTTTCTGGTCAGAGTGCTGGAGAGAAGAATTAAATGTCAACATATAGAGCCTTACCAAAGTATCCATGTCCTTTGAACTTATATCCCAATATAAAACTACTAAAATGAATGCAATGATTGTTCTGTCCAGAATTTTACTTTTGCGTTATATTCAGGTCAATGCTTAATGTAACAGAATATTTAGAATATGATATTTAGCATAAAACTAGTAATTGATTTCAAACATTAGAAAGTCAACCAGCCCACCTGAATCTGGGGTGTCTGTTTATGGCTTCATCTGGGAAGAACAAAGACTTTGACACTCCCTTTTCAACGGGAGTGGGTCGGTACTCTGGTTTGGTGAAACCTGGACAACCTAACCTGAAAAAAAAAGGAAAGCACATGTCAACTGCTTGAGAAACAAACCTTTCAATTACACACATACAGCCCACTCAACTTTATACTCAAGCCACATTCGACAACTTGCACTCAACCACACACACACATTCACACACCGTTCTGCAACAGTAAGCGCTTTTCTTAGGGGCACAAGTGCCAGGAGGAGATTGGAATCAAATCCACAAGTTGTTGATTGTAAGGTGACTACTACTAGCTGAGCAACAGTTGCCCTATTAAGTGCATTAATAATTAATGGCTCTACATTGATCAACACAACAGATAAAAACCTTGGAAAGGAGGTGATGGTGCAGAGTGTCATATTCTTCTTCAGGACAGATGAAGCCTCCAGACGTCTCTTCCTCATGTTGCCCTCCACCGTGTTGAACTCTGACATCGTTCCCCCGTATGGCTGCCCAGGAGTTCCCTCGATCATGTAGCTGCCATACTCCGGCCTCCAAAGTGTCGGATGACTGTGGAAGTGCAAAATATGTTGTGAAATCATTTGTTTCATCATGTCAGCTGGAGAGAACCCTGTTCTCAGTATCGCATTGACCGTTTTCAGAAAATAAACTACGTTCTTTCCCTTTATGGAGGTGGCACCAGTAATCCTGGCACCATAAACAAACGCGATGCGTTTGTGCTTCAGAGCGTGCTCTTTGGTGTGTGCAACAGAGGTGCAGTAATGAGGTATGCATGGGATCTACTAGGGTCACTGCTGCTGGTATTTCCCCCTCCAGTCAAGTTAGCCATACAGATTTACACTGACGTCAGAGGCAGGCAGACAGGAGCCTGTATAAACACACTGAGGGACGGCTCTTTAAACAGGGCTCCTACACATCTCTTCTCATGTCAAATTTCAGTACATTTACAGAGTTTGGTGTTATTTTGGGATAAATAAAAGGTACTGAAGACCTTGTACATGGATGAAATTCAGGTCTCTGAACAGCTTTAGGTAGAGGAGCTCCACACAAAAAAAATTATTTGCATAACATTTCCAAATTTTGAGTTTATTGGGGCCTGCCCCATAGCAATGCATAAGGAGAGCCTCCATGCATTGCATGGCAGGCACCTATTGTTTTACACCCAATAGAACGCCTCTTTATTATTGGGGCCTGCCCATAGCAATGCATAAGGAGGGCGGTGACTGACTTGCAAAGCAAGTCAGTCACCGCTCGATCCTGGGAGGGGTGCTATTACTTTTGGTGGGATTTGGAGTTACCATGGCGACGTAAAAAGCAAAAAACGACCCCAAAATCTCTAACTAGCTCACCAGGTGCAACTCTGGTCGTCAAGGGGACGAGGCAACCACTAAATCCTGAAAATACCCTATTTTTGAGGATTTTCTGTCGTCATAACTTCATGTAGAAACGCCATTCAAACTTCATTTTGTAGATACGTCCGTGATCTCTTTTAAAGTGAAGACAGCACATCGATATGAATTATGGTTTGTCCACAACGTCTTTCTAAGCGACCCAAAGTTTTTGATTTTTTGAAAAATCAGAGTGTAAATGCTGCTCCGCTAGAGTGAGAGTCAGAGTGACATTTTGACCCCAAATAATTTTTTAACTCGCCCTCACAAATATTGCATAATTGGTATGAAACTTGGTCATGACATCGATACGCATGCCTGCTCCGGTCAAATGTTTTCAAAAATTATCTAGCGCTTACGGTTTTCTCTCCAGGTGCTTCAGAGCAAAGTCATGCGCCAGGGTAGCAGACAGATCTCACTGATTCACTTCCATGTATTTCTGAAAAATTTCAGACCTTGGCACACACCTTTTTTATCTCATCGCTGTTAATACTGTGAGTGAGGTAGAGATATGAATCGCAGGACTATCGGAGACGACAAATAGCCCTCTCATACGCTTCAAACGGTTTTTGAATATGTATTACGGTTCCCGAACAGGAAAGAGTTGTTTGCAATGCTTTTTTTAGTCAAACTGGCTGGCTCAAACAGAGAATTGTCTCCCCCTGGATGTCTCACTCACAGCTGGCAGAGAGGATTATTTACCATAGCAACGGAACCCAGAGCAGGGAGAGCTGCTTAGGACTACAAATACGCATCACTGTAGTTCTAACTAGTAGTTCAGCTAAAACGGAGGAGGACTGAGCTGGCCTTTAGAACTACTTGCTGCTATGGGCTGTATACAACTCATCTAACTCAATCACTGTTACAAATTTCAAAATAAAAGCCCTTGAAAATTTTTACATCAGGTAATTGCAGTTAAATTTCTTCAGGAATTTTCTAGTTTTAATATGTCCTGCAGTGTCCAAATTTGAAAAACTGCATTTCAAAAAGGTAATCCTTGGAAAATTTGCTATGGTATTTTCTTATTTTATTTTACTGCTAAACTGGGAAACAAAATCCTCATCTGACTTGTGTTTAAAGTTAACTGAGATTTTTAGAAAACTGTTTCAATACAAATCTGATATCTTCCAGTAGAAATTCCTCAAAAAAAGTGTTTGTGTCTTTTTAAAAACACAAGCAGGGGGAACTTTTCCACCTTTGTTGCTTTCTTCCTGCAATAATCAGTTACTGCTTTCAAACTGGAAACAATCTGTTGCAACATTTTACATATCAATAGGTCTGTGAAGGCCTTAATGGGTAAACTTCAAGTTATGCGACCCCAAGGAATGATGAGCGCTTTAACCTGTAAAAGGTTAAATCCAGCGGTAATGATTAAAAACTCTCGTTGTCATCCAGGCTTGAGTTGTTTTAGGAAAAACAAAGCAGTCCGCTGGCACCTGGCAGAACTCATGGGAAAGAATGTGCTTTTCATAGCAATACTAAAAGAAGCCCCCCAAAAATAAAAACACAAATACTCCTAAATTAGCTGTTTTTTAAATCATGTAATAATAATAATATAATAACTCTCCCGCATAAGAGAGCGCATACTTTGAGTGACAAGTATGAGCATGCATGCCAACAGCAGGAAGAAAAATATAAAAGGTCCCAGCCAGTGATTGATGGATTTCATTAAAGACAGCGATAATGGCACAGCTGGATAATAAGGTTCAGAGTTTCACTGCAATAAACAAAATGGAAGAGGAGAGGCTTTTCAAGATTCAGACCTGGTATCTTAAGGATTTAATTTCTCATCTGGCGGAGTTGTTCCGTGACTCAGATGTAAATCACACAGAACAAGAGTTAGAACTAGATTCTATCAAACTAAGCAAAGCGGAAGCACAGACATGACCCATGATCCAAACTGATGCAATCAACTTATGGGTTGAATTTTAGCTCCTATTTCACTGATCTCTAAGCTTTTCTTTCATTAGTGACATATTCTGCTTGTGTTACACCAACAAGCAACATTACATGTCAGAATCATTTTCCAAACTAATTTATCTATTTTTGCTACCGAACAGTGCTGATTGGAATGACGTCACCTGGAGTTCTTAAGGCTCTCAGGCAGCCATCTGACTTGTGCAATTGCTACAAAGAGCTTCTCTTAATGTCTAAATAAATATCTGTTTAAAAACATTTGTCATCTCCTTATTACTTTCAGCCGAAGTTATTTAAAGCCACAGTGCAGGGTCTGCAGCAGCAGCAGCGCTTCTTGGGGTTAACTAGCAGGATTAGGTTAATCAGAATTCATCTGCATGGTTGTTCTCTCCAGTGGTAACAATTAAAATTTCTATTTTTATTTTATATATATATATATATATATATATATATATATATATATATATATATATATATATATATATATATATATATATATATATTTATTTATTTTTTCTCCCACAAATGATCAATCCAGATAATTGTTAAATAATATTCTAAAATGTATATCTGATCTCTCTCTTTCCAAAAATGTTGTATGGGTGAAGACATCTGACAATCCTCCAACATGGTTGACATTTCATAATCGGTTTTCCTAAAGTAGTTAGGCATGGCCAGGTACTGCAATCAACGTAAACCAAGGTACAGAATGTTAAATCTAAAAAGTGTTTCTCTCAAGACAAAAAATATTTATAAAAGGAAGTTGAAGCTAAAATTAATCACCATTCATCCCCACTATTAAGCCAACTAAGCTAACGATCGGCATGCTAAGAAAGTGATATGCTTGCTAAACACATCACATGCAGTCTGGCTACCACAGCAGATAGCTCAACAAATTAACCAGCTAATTTTAGTTCGTTATGTGACCCTCTATAGAAGGAGCAGAATAGAATAAAGCAACATTTAGGCCAATTACCGCTGAAAACTACAACCATTTATAGCTGGTTTTTTTTTTTCTATAATAGTAGGTGAATCAAAAATAAAAATGTAATGCCTACATATAAATGAGATACATGTTTAAAAAGTCACATCAGCGGGATTTATTTAAAAAAAAAAATTAGATTACAATCCTTTATTGTTGAAGGAATATTGCAATGCAGTAAAAGTGGTGTGTTTATTGATACAATTTCCTTTGAAATCTGAATGCGAGTCGTCCTTATTCATATACTTCTCTCCTTGATTGTGTTGAAAAATTAGACTAAATAAGCCAGAGCAAATTTACTGTACGTCCTCACCAGAACCGAAGCTGGGTCAGATGTCGGGTCAGGTTACACCTCTCCTCCTCAACGCGACAAAAGTGTGAATTACAGAGTCACATTAACAAAAAGACACCTATAGCAGCAGTGGCCTTTAATTTAATATGTTTCAATATTAGAAGTATTTTAAACTAAAAAAATAAATAAATAAATAAAAATATCCCCCCGAAGGTAACTAAAAGCAGAAACTGTTATTTCATTTCTCAGATTTTAACAACTGAGCCAAGTAAGTGTTTCTCTGTCACAGCACCAGGTTTTAAATAATGCAGTGAGGCTGTAGATGATGTTTGCTACTGGATATGTGCATAAATGTACACCCAAGGGTGTACAGGTATGGGAACTATGTTCATTGTCAAAACAAAATTATAAAAACCGTTGATGAACACAACCGCTGTTCAAATATGTTGAAATTCAAGATTTTCAACAGATCTTATCTTCAGTTCTTAGTTTCAACTTAGACATTATCAAAGCTCCAAGTTTCACCTTACGCTGGTGTTTACATGCTTTCATGTGTACAAAAAATGTCTCAGGAACCCTTTTATGACACTGTTGTGAGTGAAGCTAATTAAAAAAAAACAGTGTGCATCAAGATCTCTGTACAGATGACTCACTTCGGGTTTGTATTTTCTCCCTGTTCTTGGAGAGTTTCCAAAACATCTCCACCGTTCAGCACCAGTCGAACCTTCTCATCATTGTCATCCAGCTCCACCAGCATGTACTCGACCTAAACATACAAAAATAAAGACACTGAAAATTTACACACAAACACAGGACAACTCCTAATCCTAGCACTGGCTTTACATTGAGCAGACTGGGAAGCCATCACATCAATTCCAATTCATCAGGAAGGTTTCCTTGACTTTGATTCTGCTGGGCTGTAATCCCCTGTCTGAAAGAGGGATTAATCTATAACAACAGCATTCCATGTCGATTCAAATTAAAAACTCGCTGTTCAAGTTGAAGCACAGTGAAGTTTTGTTACTCAGTAAAGGCTGAAAAAAAATAGGTAAAACTTAAAAGAGTCAAGCACATAACTCTTCAATATTTGTGTAGGAGGGATTATGCCATCAATTACTCGGCAAAGGAGGGCTTTTTTTCTTACAAGAGGTATTGTCTGAGAATTAACAGTCACTCTGAAACACACAGTGAAATGCTGAAGGGAAATATTGCTCATAAAAGCTGGACTTTCAGATGTTTGTGTTCAGGTCACGGGGAAGGCTGTTTGGACTTGCAGCAAATCAGGGCCATAAATACAGCATTATTCCAAGAAAGTTTGTAGAGTATTGTTCTTACACTGTGGAAATACACATGTCCTATGTTTTCATGCGCCTGTGTTTCTCTACATTCTGTATCCACTAACAGAGCTACTGCTACCATTAAAGTTGTGTCATTAGTTGTTCTTTAACAGAAAGCACTCTTAAACCACTGCTCCACTCCAGCAAACCTGCAAGACATGTTTGTTTTGGTTTTGTAGGTGTTACGGTTCTTAACACCTACAAAACAATAAAAGCTTAAGTAAATCAGTAACTGAAACAGAAATTTACATCAGCCTAGAAAAGCCTCATCTATGCATCTATATTCAGCCCCCAATGAGTCGGGGTAGTCGGATGCTCTTACTCATGCTGTTCCAGCTGGAGGATTCCCCCGTTAAAACAGACACATTCTTCCCCACTGTTGTCACATGCTTGCCCAGGAGGGCTGATTGCCACAAAATCATTGACTTTATGCAATTAGCTGGGTTTCAAGACAGATGCCATTTTATCAAGTAGTGTAATACACAGAATTTAACAGCATTGTGTTATAACTAGCATAGAATTTGTCTGGATGTTTTTGAAACTGAATCTCTCAGTATGACTGTAGAAGTGAACCTTATGTAAATATTTTCCTTTTTTACATTGGGTGTAGCAAATTTTTTTTAATATGTAAAAAGACATTTGACATGAGATAGTAGTTTTGAATCCAACAGAAAATCCCAGGCAGGGTCTGCTGGAGGTTTCTTCTTGTTAAAGGAGAGTTTTCCTCTCCATTGTTGTTATAGCCAAGCTCGGTATGAACGATAGCTGCAAAGTCAATGATAATGTCAGCAATTGTCTACAGTTGGTACAGGCTGCAAGTCCTTAGATAAAAAGACTTTCTCATTATGTTCTCTGTTCTACTGACTGGTGTACCACCATCCCAAAACTTGATCTGATCCTTAATAAACTAAAAAAAACTTTTTAATTAAGTCGGATTATTGAATATGTATTTGATCATATCTCCATGTGGTAGACTTCCATGTCTTGTTAAGTACTTTTTGATAATCTTTGTTTTGAAATTGGCACCTATAAACAGACAAAAAATAATAAACATATTAAACAACCTAAATGCAAACATTATGGAAAAAATACGTTTTTATAAAAAATAATCAAACAAATGTTAAAGTTTAACTTTACTGCATATAAGTAAGGGTAGAAACATTCAAGTATGCGGATGAATCAATAAAGGGGCCTAATTGCATCATGTCTCGCTGATCAAAAGTATTAAACATTGTTTAAAGTCATGTTTTTACCTCGTCACCCCACTTCAACACATCTTTCTGACGATCCTTGACCTTGTTGTAGATGTTGAGGAACTGGATGATGCCATGCTTTCGGATGTGGTCGGCAAACTTCCTTGTTTCTTCCCAGTTCAGGGGAGATCCTTGTGACAGTAACCCCATGGCGAACGGTGTCCTGCTGGCTGCTTATTAACTGCGACCTGCACGCCAAATGTTAGCTATCTAGCTAGTTGGTCCAACTTGTGGAGATCTAGCATGAAGTCTCAGTCCAAACAAGCGGTACAGTCTGGGTCCCACAGGATGAAGCAGGTAGCTCACAGGAATAGACTGATGATGCTGGTTAAGCGGTGTGCCTGTTCGGTAACCAGGTATCCAAGTACAGACAGGCCCCCCTGCTCATCACCTGCTAATGTCTGGTTAGCTCGGCCGAGCACTGTAGTTAGATGGGGACAAACTGGACCAGCTAGCCGGTGTCACGTGACGTCGGTTTGGTTGAGGGCTACGCACTGAAACCGTTTCTTCTGAGCTCCTTTACAAGGTGAGCCGTTGAACTTCGCCGTTGCCGAAACAGACTGCCGCTTCACACAGTTACACTGTCTTAAACATATGAACGCCCTCCCCTGGCTTTACACACGTGACGCCTTCGGGCGGAGCGAAGTTACGTCATCATGACTCAGCACCCTCTGAGCAAAGCTCCTCCTGTCGACCTGTCAATCAGAGGGTAAGAGACAGCGATTGCACGTAAAAATGAGCATTATTACTTATCATCAACAACAACAACAACAACAATAACCAATACAAATTATTATATTATACTTTTAACATTTCAATGATACCTTGGTAGTCTCCATGTCACCACGGTCGCACAATGTGCATGAAATGTAAAATTAAAACTTTTTAAATGTTATAGTCTGTATATACTGGCAGTTGCACTGCTCTTCATACTGTTACTGTTGATTGTTGTGGAATTTGTTGATAATTTACTCTAAATTGTGCCTATTTTTACACATATTTTTTCATATCAATGTTTATTATATTATAATGTATCCTTATTACAATAACAATGGTTTGCTCTTGTGCAAATTGATGCAAACTACATCATTCTGTGACAAAACAAATTTTATTATCTTATGAATCTTAGAAAAAGAAAGAGGTAAGAGAAAAACAGAGGAGAATGTTTTTCATTGTGATCTTTCCTTTTTGCATTTAACTAACCATCCATCCATTTTCTGTTCACCCTTGTCCCTAGTGGAGTTGGGTGGGGTGCTGGTACCTATCTCCAGCGAACATTTCGGGCGAGAGACGGGGTACACCGCGGACAGGTCGCCAGTCTGTCGCAGGCATTTTTGTAATTATAATTTTGCCATTTCCATAGTCATGCTAGTTCCAAAAAAATGAGGGCACTTAAATTACAGCCACTTTCAGTGCTCTTCCCACAAATGATGGTGTAGGGTTAGGAAATGTTTTATAAAACCAAAACTTCACTGAATTGTTTCAGTAACTGTCATGTATGTTGTGGTGTAACAGTTACTGAAATGTGTCAGAAACCAAAAGGATGCATGGAGCATTTGTGTTGAAAGCTTGTTGTTATGTTTGAGGTATTCAGGAACAACTTATAGGTCAGAAGTTGAGCTATGATATTACCATTTTCAGAATATTCCCCCTTCGTGATCCACATAAAAACCAGCAAGTTTTTTTTAAACATTTTTGAAGACATAAAAATATAAAAATACTTCGGAATCCCAAAACATCCAGTGGGCTACTACTACCCTGTAAACCCTTTCTAAAGTACAGCCTTGCTACACAATGTACAGATTTGATGTTTTCAAGCCTTTATTTTGTTAATTAGGACTTTCTAAAGTAAATGAATAATGATTTATAGTAATTTAAGATTAGACTGTTACATCAGACCATTAACATTCTTTTAAAAATAGAACATAGTTTCTAATTTATTGAGTATTACTGTATTTGATACAGTATTTGATACAGTAATACTCAAATATAAAGAAAATGTGAGATTTTCTTTGTCTTGCATTGGCAAAGAAACTCTGTGTAAATGAAACACAGACCCAACTGCTGTTGTTTGCTATTTGATAAAGTTAATTATTGTATAATTTTCATGTTGTAAAAACACTTCAAAGTCTTCTTTGAAAAACCCAGAATAAATATCTCATTCATGCTCATTCATTTTTCACCTTCATTCTGTATCAACAGAATTAGACTTTATCAAGCCAGTGTTCGTGTACAAGTAAAAACACAGAACAAAGAACAATGAAAAATCATAAAAATTCTTCAAAGCTTATGACACAAAATTAGGTCTTTAGTGTCTTTTAACCTGCTAATATTCATATAAAAATCATATTTTTATGTGTGTTCATTTTGGTTTTCCTTTGTGTTTTTGTGTTGAGTGCAGAGCAGTAGTGATAAGTTGCTTAGTCATATGACTCTGACTTTCTAAAAGTGAATGAGTCATGTTAATGACCAGAAAGTCAAAGGTGACAGCTTTTCATAAATGCTAGAAAGCACCATTATTCTAAGACAAAAACATGTGCAATAATAACATAGCAACTTCCATGGAATGGTGCGTTGACAGCAATTTCAATATCAAAAGAAGAAATTGAGCAACTCTTCTTTTGACTTCAGTCGCACCCATCCCAAGTATGGATGCAGTTAGCTTGCAGTGTTGTGATAAGTATGAGCAATGTATCCTGTTTTTTTAAATGCAAACACCCACACAGGAAAGAGGAAAATCTAAGAGCTTACATGTGTCACGTTATACTCAGTAATACTCTTATTGAGACTCTAAAGTTCTGGGTGAATGAATACAGCAAAAAATTTACACCAAACATTTTTTCCAAGAATCTTGAGCACAACACAAAACATTTAAAAACAACACAGTAGACATGGTAGAGAACTTGAGGCCTATGGCATACATGCCGCACCTGTGCAGCCCATTTCACATTTCATCTCCAGTCAAATATTATGTAAAGCGCCAACATGTTGCCACTGGCTAGTTTGTAAAAGGTGTTCAATAATGGGAGTGCCTCTTGGTGATCAGTATTGTGCAGCTCATTCATGACTAAGGGCAACTTTTACACACATTCAGATAAAGAGTATAGGTGCACAGGTGTGACATGAGTCAATATAAACAGTAGTGGGTGTGCAAGTCATGCTCAGGTTACAAGGCTTATGCAATATTTAAGCAGGGAAAATGTACTATAATGACATAGAACTGCTACATCAGTGACCACTAAATAAATGTTGCCTTGTGAATAAGTGTTTATTTTTTTTCAACTTTTACCTTATTTTCTTACCTTTTTTCTTCCTGTGTTCTTAGATGATATAACTTTCTAGCTTGTTTAGTCCTAAGTCAAATCTTAAGTCAAATTTAAATTCAAATTCAAACATACTGTGTTAATCTCGTAGGAAAATTAAATGTTATAGCAATTTTTGTTGGCTTAGGGAAATGCTCTGATTGAAATTATATTATTAATTTTGCAGTTTCTCAACAATCAGAAAAAAATCTAATAGCTACTATCCAAGGGGCATTGATTTGTTAAAAGTTCAGATTTACCAGAATTAAATTGCCTGTTAATTCTGTAAATGTGGGTAAAACAACATTTTAAAAAAAGTAAAGCAAATTAGTTTTTTCTCTTTTACTATACTACTGAAGCAGAGGCATTAATTTGTAAATGTGTACAATCGCAAGGAAAGAAAACCCTCTGAACTTAATTTCTATTTGTTTTACTGCTCTACAAAAACAAAAACAGAATAATTAAATTAATTCTCATGTTTCTGCTTTAAACTTTGGAGTTTTTAATAAAAAGAGAATCAGTCGATACAAATTCAATGAAGCAATATTTAACTTTTTTTTCCTATCAAAATGAGATACTAAAAGCAACATATAAATATTTAAACATCTTCATCATATGAAGACCAGCATAACATAGTGGTCGTTTTTAAGTTTTGTGTTTTGCTATACAATAAGAGCTTGGATACCTCGGTACTCACAGAATATATTATAAATAATTGAAAAAATAATTTTACCAAATGTTCCTTGGTGATAAAACACAGTTCGCAGAGAAGATTACAAGTCGTCACTTTAATTTAAAAACATAAAACATAAAACATATTGACATGAGCAGTCAGAAAATTTATGACCTTCAGGACAAGCTCAGGCTCTGAACGTTGTTGCTGTCTTGGATTTTTCTTTGTATTTTTTAAAAATAAATAATTCCCATCGGAACTCATTCATAAATCCAGTCACCTACTTTCAGCACAAAACCTGTTTGAATTATACCTGCAATGATTAAAACTCAAAATGAATGCAACTGAGATGCCGTGGATTAACTGAATACGCTGAAGCACTGATCACAGGCACCTACTCCTGGTAGATGTCATCACACTCATTCCATCTGCAGCTTCTTATTCTACTCAAGTACAGTATGAGAAGATCACAGTAGCAAATTGCATTATAACCTTGATCAACATTGTTCTTATGTTTCTTTCAACGCATCATATTTTTAGATTAAATTTGCCTTAGTTTAATTATAACGGCTGAAGTAAAAATATTCCAGTTGAATTGGCCCCTTTAAAAATTAGTTATGCGATATTATGTTTTGTATAATTTTAAAATATTATTTTACATCAAAAAAAGCAAAGTGTAACAGTAATGAAATAGTTTTTAAACATTTGGTAAATCTTGCAATTTTGCTAATCTTTAGTTAAATAAAGAAACATGATGTCCATTTGGTACCAAGAATGCAACAGACAAAGTGGAGATCTGATCGACTGAACTATATCATTGATGAGCTCTAAACCCCTATATACTGACTGGCGCAGATGAAACTGAACTGGCTCTGGATTCTCGTGTTTTCCTTGTAGGTATGGTGACGACACAGCATGAAATGCCAACTGTAGCTTCAGGCAACTCGTCATCTTCAGTCCATTCATTGAGATCAGGGTTGTAAACCTGGATGCACTTCTTGTACTTCTTCTCACCCTCATTCCAGCCCCCCAGGAGATAGATCTTGTTGTTCAAAATGGAAATGCCAGCGGTGCTAACCCCTGTGTGAAGGGGTGCGCAGTAGCTCCACTGGCCGCTGTGTGGGTTGTAAGATTCAACAACGAGGACGTCAACTCTCTCTCCTCGCCCTCCAAGCTGGCTGCCGCCAATAACATAGGCTCGATCTCCAATAGTAGCAGCACAGTGCCACCCTCGGGGAGTGCTCAGACTGCTTTTGTCCTGCCAGGTGTCGGTGGAGGGGTCATAGGCGCACACAGCCCTGGAGTAGGCATTGTTGATATAGCCTCCTGATACTAGGATCTTACCATCAATAACAGAGCTGGCATGACAGCAGCGAGGCACCTCCATGGCAGCTTTCATTTGCCACTGATTAGAGGAGGGTACATAGCACTCCATAGAGGCCTGGACACCATCAGCATTTCGACCTCCAATAGCAAACAGGAGGCCATTGAAGGTGTTGAGGCTGAAGTGGGTGCGTCTTTGGATCATGTTGTTCAAGTGAATCCAGGTGTTAAAGCGGGAGTCATACCTAAACAATGAAAAGCAATAAGTCACCACAGAAAAGTGACAGAAAGTAAACTCAAACAGAGTAGCTGGTACCTGCAGAAGTTGCTAACAGCATGTTTTGCCTGGTTCCTTGCATCATTCTGGTCTTCACCACCTGCTATATACAGGAAGCCATCAAGTACTGCCACACACTGATTAAAACTCTTTGCTGGCATTTCCGTCAACTTATTCCAAACTTTATCTTCATCTCTGTAGAGCACCTCTTTGCTGAGAGATTTCTCCGTCAAAGCAGGACGCCCTCCAACTGTGAGAAACACCTTGAGGCCACCGCGTATCTTTGTTCTACGTGACTGGAGGATGTTCTGCTGATACGGGAGGAGATGGTAATTCATGGCATCAACAAGTAACCGGTGGCACTCAGGGTCTTGCATCATCCTAGGAACACTCTGGACATGATTCACAAGGTCTTGAGCAGAGATTGTTCCAAAGCGGATGAGAGTTAGGAGATCTGCTGCGTACTTTAGCCTTTTCTCGTCAAAGTCCAACCATTTCATGGCAATTTGGAAGGCTGTGACTTCAGAGGGCAGCTGCAAGGAATCATCAGAGAGAAATTCACTGATCTGCTCATATGTTAGCTTCAGGAACTGTTCCATTTCGGAAAACTCAATGAAGTTCTCCCGCATGAACTTTTGAGCTGCTTCCTTGGTTTCTTTAAGGTCATAGGCATCAGCGATATTGGCCACATACATGCAGTTCTCTACACTGAGTTCCTGCATGAGGAAATCACTGCACATTTTTACCAGGGTGTTGATCTGAAGCAACCTGGCAGCAGCAATTGTGCTGCCAATACTGTAAAGGGATAAGGTAAGCTTTCCTGAGTAGCCATATGTAATTGCAGTTGCCAGACCAACTGGTGAGAGATCATTCAGGTCAATCTTCTGAAGGCTCGAATCCTTCTTCAAGATACTTCTAATGTACTCACTGCAAGAGGCCATGACAACCTTGTGGACATCAAATGTTGTTGATTTGGTGGTGACAGTGAGGTCACAGAGGAAGCTTTCTTGTCGCATGTTGCTCAAACCCTCCAGAAGATTTGGTGCATACACAGAATCTGTAACTTCAGTTGAGATGCAGCTGAAGCCATTTCCTCCCTCAATCAAAGCGTTTAGTCCATTAATCTTGTTAATGGGACTGTTTTCCACCATAATGTCATTTATGTCTCCTTTACTCTTCTTGGTCGTCTTGTTCTTTTTGGGTGCCATGGTTGTAGCAGTGGAACGCAGCCCGTATCCTTCTGAAAATGTGTACACATGTCAGAGTTTAACAGAAAATCATTTCAGAGATTAAGAAAAATTCAGAAATCATTCTGTGATGCAGCAAATGAGGTGTAACAAATGCATCCTGCTTATGTGTGCTCTGATCAACATTGCGATTGAAGCCATAAAGTACACATTTCTGACCAGCTAAACCTCATAGAAGAACCACTACTCAGTGGCAGAACCCTCAGGGCCAAAACATTTACTCTTAAATACGCCAAAGTTATGAGTGAAGGTTCACCTGGCCCTGAAAACTCTTGTGATATTTTAAAACAGTCAGATGAAACCTAATAGATATTGACCCAATCTCAGTGGCAATACAAACAATTATTTCTTAGTATGAGACAGTCCATACTTTAAACTGTAGAAGTTATTTCAGGTGGCAAGGCACCAACATAACCAATATTAGGTTGTTAATTTTTGTACTGTTTAGTTTACACTAATCTGTCTTTTCAAAGCTCTACATTTCTTATTTATTTTTCTAAAAATTGAAATGAATTTTGATAAAACCATTTCTTGAAAGCTTAACATGAGTGGAACCAGTTTATTCTGCAAAGCAGGAGTATTTCAACATGTCCCCCCAAGCATCTGTCGCAGTTTATCAGTAGCAAGTCCAGGAATAGCATTGCTGGGTGGCTCTCTCATGACCCTCCTTTTATAGTCTTTGGGACTTGAGCAGCAGACCTCGTGTCCTCTAGTAATTCAAATTGAAACTAAAAAAACTCTGTTGTATCCTTTTACTCGTCATAAACACTTTTATATTGTCCTAAATAAGTCTGCAGTCAACACCCTCCACACTGGAATAAAATCTCTTCACTGTATCGCATACTCAGTTGACTTAATGCTTGTAGTATTTCTGCACAGAGCTCTATAAAATATATTTAGCAATAAAACACTCAATTCTTTCAGCTGCATTTTCAATGTCATTATCATAATAAAGTTTTGTGAAGCTCAACTTACCTGAGAATGGAACCGAGGCCAAAGAAGAAGGAACCTGTGCCTCCAGTTACTGGAGCAGGAGAGAGAGAGAGACAAGCTTTCACCCCCACAGAAAGACATGGGGTAAACTCCTCCTCCATACAACTTAGTGCCAATCAACAACTGTATGGCAGCAAGAAGAGACCAGAGATTCTCCTCAACAAAACGTTTCCCATGGTAGCCTCCATTTATTATGACAAAACACTGTGAATGACTCAATTTGTATCTGCATTGAAAACCTATTAAAATAATATTTTTTTACCTTTTAAAATGGGGAATATTATGGGCTATATTAAATGTTTATTGGTCTTAGATTATGCTGACATCACAGTCTCTCCAGCCTTGTCCAATGGTACAACAGCCTCTTTATCAAACACTAAACTGACCAGTCAGTTAGGAAAGTTAAATTACTGGGTGACAACAACCATTCTGTAATCTGTGAAAGCATATATTCCATCACTCCCTTCTTCTGCCTTGGGGCTGGGGCTGTGAAGCTCTTTAGGACCCACAAAGGATATAAAATATTCTTGCCTCTACAATAACCACCTTGAACAAAAAAATAGCCCTCACTGTGACTCTGGAAACAATTTTGATTTGGTGAACTTGTCCTTCATAGAATTCTATCTTCAACTTGGAAAAACAATTTTCATCCAACAACAGTGTCTTACCTCACATTTGACAGAATACTCTAAATCTGCAAGGATAATCAGATTCCTAGGAGCCTAAGCACCTAAATCTTGTGGAAAGACTTTTCTAAAGAAGAGAAGCTTTCATGGTTGCAATGTGTTGAGCGACTTTGTACTCAATACATAGTCTTGTGAATTAAGAATTTATTGTTTATATATTTTGAATTATAATTACTTTAACCTTTAAGTTAATTTAATGTATACATAAGAGAGATCATCATTGTTTTAGTCCCCTTTAGTGATTTATCTAGAGTTTAATAATAATAATAATAATAATAATAATAATAATAATAATAATAATAATAATAATAATAATAATAATAATAATAATAAACAGAAGAAAATACAATAACTTTTTCAACAACAGCCGTTTTCACACAAATGCTGTTTGATCTAATTTATTTTCTCGAGTAGGGGTTGCATTTTCTCGGTCCCGCCCATTATATTACTTTCATCAATGGGCGCGCGCTGCCCGGTGTGCGCAAGCGGTTGCACGTGAACCGTCGTGATGGCCAGAAGCTCAGATGTGGTGAAGAAAATCATGCGGTTCAAGCTTCAGCTGTCAGACAAAGCAAAACCTACAACGGTAGATTTGATTTCTTTCTTTCTTTAAGTCCGCACAAAAAACCCAAAAAAGCAGGAAAAAAAGTTTAAATTTAGATTTTTCTTTTATAGCAGCCGATACAACCTTCTGTTTTGTATTATTAAGACCTCCAATTCTTCTGATACACTAGAAAAGTTCCCAACCACTCGATTTAATCTCATAATGTTTGCCGTATTTAACATCCATTTAAATTTAAAAACATAATTTGGTACTGAGAGTGTATTCCTAGAAAATTGCTTAAAGTGTCTTCAATTCATCTTTAGGGCTAACGCGGTAAAAGCCGAGAACATGCTCAAGTCTTAAAACTGGTAACTGCAGGAGTCTGTCTTGTTTATATGGGAAAACCTCAGGCTAAAACTGGCATCTCACCCATCTGCTCAACTTATTGCTGTTGTCCGTCATCAGAGAAGGTGGGGACGCTGTGCAGGCAGTTGTAACGCTGCATTTAAATATTGGACCAATTTTCACAGAAAGCACTTTAAATGCAAACATGAAATAGAAATCGTATTAGTTTTAAAGACATGAAGCCAGTAACCATTTATAAATTAGGGACCGAGATTAGTGAGTGTGGTATCCATACATAGGTCGGCTTTAAGTGCACAGTCAGCAGCTGTGCTGACCCCAACCCAGCACTACCTTATTTGGTGCTTCAACTGTTAGTTTCAGTGCAGTCATCTACCTATTGGCTGGCTTATTCATAAAATACATTTCAGCAGCTGCTCCCCTTCATAGCCTACAATTATTATATATTTCTCATCAGAAATGTGAAGAAAAAAAAGGTGGTAGTTTAATTTCTGTTTTCAAAATTAGAGATATAAAAATTAAACAAACACTTTTGCTTTTTGTGCTCCATAAAGTAGAAAAATAGAAATACAATGTAATTATGTAATTTTCTTTCTTAAATATCCAAAAAGACATGAGATAAACGCACTTCTAAAATTCTGGTGAGTTTAGAAAAAATACAAGTCATTCTACTGAATGGGTTCCATGATTCCTAAACATAAATTATATTTATAAATATGCATGGAGATTATTTGCAAAAACACATTTTCTTATAAACAAAAATGTCCCACATGTGGTCTATTTGCAAACATTTATGGTATTATAGAAAAACAATAACTTCTTAATTTTAGTTTCACTTAATTTTCTTTTTTAAGGTAATAAAAACCAAATAAATTCTTACATGTTGAGATCCTTTCAGACCTCAGGTGGCAGCAAAGTATTTGCTTCACCCCTTAATGTCACTGCTCATAAATGGTTAAGTTGCTCACAAATACAAATGTACAAATAATTACATGAAAAAGGAAATGTGTTTCATTCTACGCTTTCATTTTAAAATGACTTTCCTTACTGATTTTTCTCATGAGAACAGCAACTTTCAAAAACATGAACTCACCCAATATGTCTCCTATCCTTCTTTCAGGTTATAAAGATTTTGCAGAAGCTAAAGAATCTGAATATCACACTAGATATTCTTTCTGTAAGTTTGT
The DNA here is from genome assembly GCF_019740435.1 of Gambusia affinis. Classification (NCBI taxonomy): domain Eukaryota; kingdom Metazoa; phylum Chordata; class Actinopteri; order Cyprinodontiformes; family Poeciliidae; genus Gambusia; species Gambusia affinis. Next base: position 15,895,337 of record NC_057880.1, read on the forward strand.
ATGCTATAGAACAAGTACAAATATTAAAAAAAATTTACTGTATGCTCTAATAAGTTTTGAAATTCACATTAGGAAACTGGAATTGGCAAAACGGTTAACTCCCTGAGGAGACACAAACAAGCGGGAGAATTTGCCAAGTTGCTAGTTAAAGGCTGGAAGAAATTGGTTCCAAAGGAATCCACAAGGTAATTTATTACATTTTTGATTGTAAAATTTGTTTGAATATTCCTGAATTTATTTTTTATCCCAATCTTAAATTGTCACTTTATGCAGCCATGGTGATAATGCAGAATGGTTGGATAGTGTTTCTGGTAAAAACAAAGAGGATGATCAAAGCTGTTCTGATAATGGGAGTCCGCAGAATGACGACGACAATAACTGCCCTACATCTAATCATGAGGTTCAAGATACTTCCGATGAACAGGCCCACAAAATTCTGAGTAAGAAAGAAGATTTTGAAGAGCAGAAAAGAAAACTCTGTGTGGACAAGAACGATAAAAAGCGTCAAGAAGAAAGCAAGACACAACTTCGGAAGGACATTTCAAAAAACAGAGTTGAAATACAAGAGGACAAGATGGACGACAATGTTGTCTCCAAGATGAGGAAACAAAACAGTGATAACACGCATGGAAACAAATCCTTTGAGGGTTCTTATAAAAATTCTAAATCTGAGTCTAGGGAAAAGTTGAATGGAACCTCTGAGAGAGAACGAGAATCAAGCACAAAATCAAAGCCATCAAAAGAATCGAAAAACAGAGAGACCTTTTCATCCAGTGTTAAGCACTCAAAAACATTAAAATGGGCCAAAGAGGACAGACCTTTGGAGATGTCGAGGAGCTCAGAAACTCGAAACAGAAAAAGGAAAAAAACAGACTATGAAAAGCATAACAATCTAAAAGCCCATCCAGATCCTGAAAGTGAGAAATATTCAAAACACAAAAAGGCCAAAATGGGGCACCAAGATGCAAAGAGTAGTGGTGATGAGGAGGAACCCTCCATGTCTTTTGAATCTTACTTGAATTATGACGTGAATGTGGAGAAGAAGAAAGAACATTCAGGAGTGAAGAAAGCTCCGAAAACGGTCAAGGCTGCATCAAAAGGGCCAATATCAAAGCATTCAGGGACCAAGCCTCAGAAGTCATCTGCTTCTTTTCCAGAACAGGTATACTTGATATTTAAACATTTATGTGTAAAATGGATGCAACAGTTTTTTTTGTAACAATTCTTAAAAATATATCAGAAGACACAGGAATCTTTCATGCATTTGATGGATGTCCCATTACCCGTCGCTCTCCCAGAACTGGAAAAGCCTTCAAACATTGACTACTACTTTGAAAAGAAAGGTAATGCTTGTTAAAAATAACATCTGTAATCTCTCTTTTAGTTGTTCTTGATATATTTTCTTTATTGAAGTTGATAAGGAGCCGGACTTTTGCGATGTTTCGGAGGAGTCTGTAGTCTTCACTGGTCAGCGACTGAATAAGAAGATGCAAGTGTACTCTGGTGCAAAAACCCTTTTCCTCCCGACTATGATGAGCTTGTTTCAACAGTGTATACGCACACTCCAGAACAACCTCCACTGTGAGTAATGTCTGAAAGGTTTTGCAAGGTATTTGGATTTTAGATTTAGAAGCATGCATCTCTTTTTAGTGCTCTATGAGACCGGTGGAGTCCCATTTGAACTTCTTGAGCCAGTACTGGAGAGGTGTACACCAGAGCAGCTGCTGCGAATAGAGGAATACAACCCAGTAAGAAGATATTCAATAATTTCTTGATTAATGCCAGCACAATGTTTAGAAAGAAAGTGATGGGCAGCTGATGCCTTCCAGCAAGCTTCTGGATGTAGTATAGTGACAAAGCTCTCATATTTAAAACTTTGTGTCTTTGTGCTAACATTGAGCTGAAGAAATTCACCCAATAATTTTGTTGATCTCTCTCACAGTGTATCTCTTAAGCTACATGACTAAACCTATACTATGTTTTATAATTTTGAGCCAAAATAATACAACAGAAATATATTTGGACCAGTTTATGTCCTGTTTGCTATTCAACGAAGAACTCTGTCTGCTATCCTTCCTTGCTGCTGTTCTTACCTCTAGTCCTGTGCTGTGGCAGCTCACTTCCCCAACTAAGAAAAAAAACCATTAAAGTTCTGTCAGACAGTGGAACGTATGGTGGCTACATGTGGGAAATTCCTAATATTCCTTGTCACAAACAGGTTTGTAGAAATAATAATCACGGCCATTTTTCCCCCCACAATTAGTGAAACTAGTGTCCTTGGTGTTTTCCGGTGATTGAGTCACCATCTTGGACAGGACCGACCTCTTCAGTGCACAAGACCTATTTACCCAAACAGGACAAAACAGCGATCAAACTACTACTGTTGAAATTGCTGCAGCTCTTCAGAGTATGACATTGATGGAAAGGTTTTGTTACCTAAAATTTCTATCTGTGTGTAAGAGCCTTAAATGTGTTGATCTTCTTAGCACTCCAGACTGCCAAGTTTTAAAAGGATTTCCTCTTGTAAATATAATTTAAAAACTAGAAGTTTTTCCTATGATATGAAATTATTCTCACTCAAAATACTCTTAATCCTTTTAAGATGTAAATATTCCAATATTTTAGCTAGTTTAAGTAGATATCACACATCTTTTTAATGCTATCTTGCTTGACATAAAATTTCAGAGTGGTTCAACTCCTGAGCTACCTCTTGCAATTAGAAATATATATATATATATATACACACACACAACTGCAATGTTTTTAGTGCTGTTTGGCCATAGGATAAAAACTGTTAACTTCACTTAGAAAAGTACATTGACATTGTATTTTTTCCACTAATAGTTTTGAGAACACATCAGATATCAACTGATTGAAAGCTCTAAATCAAATCCCTCTTAAGGATAATGTAATTGCGTTAGACAGCCACTAAGTGTCGTACTTGAGCAGCATGAATCCGCCAACAGAACGGGGGAAAGTAAATCTGAAGTAGCTTACAGATCAAACTATCCAAATTCAAACCGATCAGTCTCAAGTCTGGACTGATTATTGTTACTGTAGAAATGTTAAGAATGCATGATTTAGTTGGAGTAGGTCTCAGAACTTGGATTACCTCAATAAACTTACTTGCATAAACCTAAAGCTTGTTGCAGATTAATTTTCCATTAATCAATTATTACAGATTATTTTACTGGCTCTCATGAGCACAACATTCAGGGGCATGCTGAATTTAATCAAAGCTTAGTTCCACACTTTCCTTTGCCCTCTAATATTGCACATGCCATTTTACTGCCTATATGTGATACTCTTGTATGACTTTATAATCTGTCTGTAGATAAGCAATAGCTACATACCATTTGTCTTGTTTGTCAAGATACTTAGCTTACTGGGGCATTGCTTTTTCTGAAACAATCATCCCATCTACTATCACAAAACCTCCGACATTCATTCCTGAACTGCTTTCTTATGTTCTTATGTTCTAATGTTACATGCCAGCTTGCCAATCATTTTTCCATACATCAGGTTTGCAAGCAATTCTCACTTTGGTTGTTTAATTTATCTAAACATTTCTTTGTTCAAGTTATATATTCATCGTATGCACAGTTTTGCAATGCTTGAATGATTATGAGTTGACTTTTTCTTTTTCTTCCAACAGATATACATCGGAGTGACGGACCATTTATGGGGAAAACACTGCCAGAGGGATTTCAAAGACTGCAAACTTCTGGAATATGAGTCATGGAAAGAGATGCATATCAGACTGTCTGAGGAGAGGGAGAGGAAGCTCAAAAGACTGACAAAAACGATCGTCTCGGCACAATCTCAGAAGCCGAAGGGTGGGTTCTCTGCTCTGAAAACAGCTCTTCGCTTTCTTAAAAGACGAGTATGGAATTTTTGGAATATACCTCCTTAAAGACTGGTTTAATTTCATAATTCCACAATTTTGTAACGAGATGTGCACCTGGTGCAGGACTCTGGATTTATCTTTAAACAGATTATTTTCCTCATTTTTGAGAAAGTCTAAATCTACACAATCTCTGGGAATCTAGCAAGATCCTGAGCATGGCTAAAGTAGTAAAAGGCTCTTTAGGTTGTCTTTGATGTTTGACAAAAACTGAATCAGAAAAAAGCAAGATTATGATCAACCTCACTGTTCATGTTGAACTTGCGCCCCCGTCTGGTCTTGTGATATTCCTAGTTTTAAAACCTTATTATTGCTCTCACGTTAGATGTAAGCAGGCTTTGATGAGTCAATTTTCTTGAAATCATTTCCTAAAACACATCTGCCTTACTTGAATGGCATGACATGTTCTTTCACATTTTAAAGGATTCCTAAGAGTGAGTAATGGGCCTCTGTGTCGAGACATTTCACCGCCCAGGAAACCGGGAAGAGATGGATTACGATTCCCGACAATCTGAAGTGAACTATATATTAAAAAGTTATTGTGCTACATTTATTTAATGGGAAGTTTTAGTCATTAATTATAGCACCAGAGATTGTTAAAAACAGTCGTGTCTGTATATTCAAGAGGGTATATTTGACCAATTGACTTTGTTAACTTTTTTTTTCTGAATATTTAGGTGAAATTATGCTACTCCACTTTTTTTAAAAAGTTTTTACTCAACATCTACATGGCAAAACACTAATTTTTATTTACCTAAGCATTTTAATACTGTCATTTGTTTGAGAAAGACAATCACACGACTATAAATAAAAACTCACACTAAATAATTGGTTGTATCAAGTAAAAACTCTTTTAAACATCTAAACATCACACAACATATTTAAAATGCTGTTTTAGAGGTTGTTTTTAATGGCTAATAAAAGCCTTCCAGTCACCATGCCCTGTTTTTGCCCCTTTTAGGACGGCAGGTGAAGATGGCATTTATTCACACCGTTGCTAAGCCGCCAAGAGATGTGCGAATTCAGCAGGAAATTCATGGAACTGCTGTGCAGCAGCCTCATCAGCTCAAGTGCAGGTGGATGCCACCCACATACTGAAATTTAAGGCTGTTTCTCAATAGCTCGTTTGGAATTATTTTGGATGTCGCTTGTCATTTCTTTGTATCTTATAGACTTTATCCAAAAACCACATGACTTTCTGATGCAGCATAATCTTATTTTTGACAAAACATGTACACCTGGCTCTTCCACATAAAAGCACAAAGTGATCACAAGACAACAGCAGCTTGTAAGGGTCAGACTCATGTGATAACGATGAAGGAAATGCTTTTTGAGTGACGCTAAACAAACAAGAACTGGGAGTGTGTGCCAGACAAACTGGTTTCTGCTGCTCAGAGGCAGCTTTAGAGCTTTTGTTGTTTAGTACTACTTTAATCACCACTCTTATTTTCTTTTTGAATATTTATATGAATAATCTAAACCTATATGTTTTTGTATGTTTACAGTAGTAAACATCAGGAGAACCCAATGAGATCCAGTTGCAATGAGCCCTGCAAGTCTAGCAGCACCAGCAGCTCTGGCGGAAGCAACAACCAAGATCCTCGCAAAAAAATAAGTGAGCTGAGTGTTTGTCACTCTAGTTCTGACTTGATGCAGCAATTTGTCAGATAAATGTTGCTACTTTTTTTTTTCTGCAGTCAAATGAGAAAATGTAGTAGATAAGCATAATACTAAATAATGTCAAATTCCTGCTCAGTAATCCATTTTTGTTGTTTTCACAGAAGTTGCTCCAATGATGGCAAAGTCCTTAAAGGCATTTAAGAAACAGTTGGGACGGAGATGAACTCTAATATGTTTCTATTTACAGGTTGCATATGAAGAATTATGTACATTATCATTAACTTCAAATTATATTGTGTCTTTAATGTGAAATACTGAAATTAAGTATTACCATCCTTTTCTGTTTGATCTCAATGAAATAAAACTGAGAATGAACTCTGCAAATCGAACAATCTTAATATTTTGTCTTTAATGGAGGTGCCACATGGCTCAGAGGTGTAACAGATAGAGGCTGCAGTTCTCAGTGCAGTTGTTCCTGGTTTAATTCCTCACCTTGGACCATTTGCTGCACTTCTTCTTTATCTTCCCTACTTCCTTTCCGCCTACTGTTAAATAAAGGCCACCAGAACTACAAAAACCTTTTAAGTATTGAATGCTTCAATCTAAAACAGCTAACTAGGATGTGGCTCCCACAAGAGGATTTATTTCTCCCAAAATTTTGTCACTAAGCTGGAAAACATTTTTTTTTTCCTAAAGTCAGACGTTTTAGTGAATCATCAGTTGTAGATATGTCATACTTCTACCCAATAGCAACTTGAACAATAGCAAAAATGGCTTGTCATCTGTAGGAGGTCTTTTGGTGTGTGGGCCACAAAGTGCTTCATCTTTTTTCTGCTTGAACAAACATTTGAACAATGGGGAGCATTTGCCTATTTTCAATTGAACACATTTTAGTCACTTGTGATGATACAAACCCATTGCACCTCACATAAACATGCCCTGTGATGATTTGCACTAAATTATGCAATAGAGATTACTCTAGAGTTTAATACGGTTTGATGGAACTAAGGTCAACTCTCGACCTGGAAAGATGGAAGAAATTGCAGATAAAAAGACAGGGTGGATTTTCATCAGCATATATCCAGATCTGTTGGTCTGTAGGAATGCTTTTTGCATGATTTACTCTAGCCAAAGGGGGGTAAAACCATTTTGAGTAAACTGATGCACATGTAATCACCTTTGTCCAAAGTGGTAAATGTAAACAGTAACCAGAAAAATGTGACTGACACAAAAATCTGATTTTTGTGTCAAAAAATGTCTCATTTCTTCAAAATGTCTCATCTACAAACAAAATGATATCTTGTAGACATTTCTTTTAAATGTTTATTTTTATCTAAATGCTGAGCTATGAATCAATTAATAAAAGGAACCTCAGCTCAAGGAATGAACAAGATAGTTGAAAATATGAAGTTGTTTTATTTCCAACTACGTATTTATTGGCTTAAGCAAGGATTTCTGTTGAAACAAAACTTGGTGAAACTTTAAATTTTATTTTTATACAAGTTACTAGAAATTTGTTGCAAATTGACTCCCTTTTCAAAAATACTACTTTAAGCTAGTCAAACTCTTGCCCTTTTCAATATCCAGACACCACCAACTGGGAACAAGTTGTGCTATTTGCAGGACTAGCTTCTCACGATTAAAGAACAACAAATGACACGAAGTAATGAAAGGCATTTTAAACATGGTTATGATAATAACTGTGGAGGACAACAAGCACAATAAGAGTTATGGAAGACATTTTGAACAAAATTAAATATTTTTGAACTGAAATATCCAAATAAGCAAGCAAAGTACATGACAAAAATTTAAAGATAGTGATGTAATGACTGCATATTTCCATATCACTTATGTATGGTGAGGGAGTAAACTTAATGTCAGAAATATTCAATTAACAAATATTTAGAAAGTAACTTAAAAACTCCAGTATCTCCTAGAGAGGAGAAAACGGCATATCACAGTAAATTTGGATTCATAATTTGTTTAGGCTGCTTGTGTGCACTCTGAGTTTATGGGCCATCATGGCGGCCCTGTGCAGGACGGGACTATCCAGAGGAGGGACCGGAGGGAGGAGCAGCTTGGAGCGATGACGCAGGATAGGAATGAGGGAGTGAATGTTCCGGGTCAGAAACTGGACGGGAGAGGAAATTAACTCCGGGACAAAACGAAAAACAAAATCACAACATACTTACAGAATGCCACCCTCTGCTACGTAGAGATGTAACCCGTTATTTTTACTCCGGAACTAGTTTTTTTTGGCGGCGAAGGTCGAGAAGAAGAAAACACAGGTGCCAAACTACGAGCTACAAAGTGAGCCAACGACAGAGAGTGGATTCTCCTGTTCGTCGCGACCTGCCGAACGCCAGCTCGGTAGCCACTCGTTCACACCCGGAGTATCAGTGTTTACTTCGCGGCGAGTTTCGCACTTCGCTTGTGCTCTGGTTGGTGAATCGAGTTTGAAGACTGTCCCGCCGTAGCAAACTGTTGCATCCCCCCTTTTCCTCCCCGCAGTTTGTTTATCGCACGGATACGGGATTTATCTCCCTCTCCTTCCCCCCGTGATGTTTCACTGCATCCCCCTGTGGCGGTGCAACCGTCACGTCGAAACGATCGATAAACGCCACTGCACTCTGAATTATGTTCCCGACGAGATTTATCGCTACGCCCGGAGTTTGGAGGAGCTGATGCTGGATGCCAACCAACTCCGAGACTTACCCAAGGTAAGCAGAAAGCGGCTTCCGCTCGTCCATTTAAATGGCAAGTTCAGATGTATGGTAAAAAAAATGGCGTGTTTCTATTGATTAGAAATGTGTCCCAATGGTTAGTGATTCAGAGAACCGTACCGACAGAACAGGCAGGGCATCCCATGAGACAGCGGTGGGACACAGGAACAATAATTACGCAAGATCAGCAAGGTAGAGAGGTGGAAACTTTTCTTCTAAGTTACCTCCACCCATCTCAGGTTAACTGAAAGTATGAGACAGAAAGAGATAAACATTTTTATGAGAGTTCCAAATGTTTCATCCCGACAGCAGATCTCTGACTTTATGTCTAATATATGTCAAGAGCTCTTGACCTGTTGTGCTTAAGCTATTATCTTAAAAGAGGTTTACAATACAGAGTTTAACTTCCTGAAAAAACAAACTGATAAATCTAAGTCTCCATATAGGACATGATGACTGTTTTTGTAATTTGTAAGTTGAGGTTATTGTCCTTGCACTATTTCTCTTAATGAGAAACTCTAGTATTTTAATATATTTGTCAAGACTGTGGATTTTTGAGAAACCATGGTGCAAATTAGGCATGGTAGCTAGAGGAACCGGTTCTGGTTTCAGTAATCACCAAACTGTTCGCACAATTTAAAGTACTTCTATAAATTGTACAGAATTTAAAGCCACAGAAACCACTGCAGTGCTTTCTGTAGTTGTTTGAACCATCCAGTAACGCAGCACTGTCCCTTCTTGCTCACTGCCAGTAAGCTGGTTAAAAGAAGGCTACAATGGGAATTTGCATTACTCATCTTCTTTATTAAGGTAATCCTTTATTAAAGCTAGAGTTGAGAGGTTATTAGTAGCTGCATCTGGCAAAATACTGACTGCTGGCTATCCTGTATTTAATCCTAAAATCATTAAACAAAAAAAGAAAATGTGCATACAGCAATTAATTCCTGTATGTTTGTTTTACACTGCTACTGTAAGACCATTCTAATTTTACTCAAGGTTATCTTACTTTAAGAATCTTATACCAGCCCATGTCTGGTTTATATTTAACCACGGACATGGGATTGATATGACAAGGTATCTTTTCACAAATGTCATGAGATGTGACTAATGGGTATGGATACAAAAAAAGCTTGAAAATTACTTAACATATTTTGACAGTTCATCTATTTTTGCTGCCCACAATGTGTTGAAACATTATGAATAGTTTTATCTAACTCTGAAATATGAAACTGCATTTTCGTCATGTTTTTTCTTATAGGTATTTGTATCATCAGCATGATATAAATACAGGTACTAATATGTACTAATATGATAAAGTCAGGTTCATTAAATTATAAAATCTGTTGTCAGGTTATTGTTATTGTGGTTTTGAAATAACTTTTTCTACTTATTTCGATTTGGCCAGTGTTATTATTGCTTCTTGCAAACAAGTCTTTTACATTTATGAGACATTATTATTGATTTTGTTATGATCTCGCATTGACCGATGGACTGCTATAAATTAGGACCTTTGATTAAACCAGAACATTGGTGAGGGACTATTTGTTTGTGGACATTTACAGGACCCACATTTCCTATTATAGGAAATGTGATCATTTCCTACACGTTTAACCTGCACAGTGAGAGTCCATTTGGTAAATTTGGACAAAAATTCAAATATGCTGGCTTAGAGTGTTAGGAAATTATAGAGAGTTTGTTTCAATCATCAGCAAGTATGAAATATTTCAATGGTGGGAATGAGAGGATACTTTGTCATATTACCAAAAAGTTGGATATGTAATTAAAACTGCTGAAATACAAACAGAGGATGTAAAATTAGAACTGTCCCTAAGGTTGAATCTTATTTCCATTTTAATTTTAATTTAGTGAAATAATGCTTCGATAAAAACTTCTTTTTTTCTCACTATAATAAAACTAGGATGATTATTATTGTCTCCAGGCACAGGCTTTCCAGATTACATAAAGATAGAAGTTCTCAGTCACAGGGATTCTATTTTAGCTTTGCAGAAACCACAAAGAAGGACTGTTGACGAGCAGCGAGAGACATTTTTGAAAACTTGGGTTACACAAGTCTGCTCTTTTATATGCATCAGGGTTTTAAAAAAGTCTTCATGTCAGTGTTTGTAATCTAAAATGCCCAGTTTCTGTTGGTTTTCCTACCTACTTATTTCCTGTGTTGCTACATTTGTTTTCTTAAACCTATCCAGAAAACTGTCGTAGAAAACATTGTCTGTTCAGCTCTTTGAGACACTAACCGTGTCCTTGTGATTGATGGACACGGTAAAAAACAATGGTGGTACTGTTAAAAAGCAAAGAAGTGTAGTTACTAATTTATTTGATTCGCAGCTGTTGCAGACTAGTGGGCAAAGTATAAAATGAGGCTTTAGCCCCCTTGAGAAACTCTCCTGAGCTCATAACGGCAGGCATTGTGTGTCTGGTGGGAAGCTTAGCTGGATCGAAGAACTATTTTGTCTTTGCAGCATTTTTTTCCTGCATTGACAAGTGTGAGGCATGATCACTCAGTTCTAGTAGCATTATTAACTTTTTGTACAGAAACCTCTTCATGCCTGTGGCACATTTCTTGCTTTCTTTGCTGAGGAGCAGGTATCTGGACAGAAAACGAAGGACTGCATTATGTGTTTGGTTTTCACTGTCTCGATCAAGCTGTTGATTGTGTTGTGTTGGTTTTCTATTGAAATCTTAGTAAAATGAGGAGGTGAATAGTTAAAGTTTGTATTAGCCAACACACAGGGAAGAATAGGACAAGATGCTTGGTAGAGGGAAACAGTTTTTCCCCATTTCTGCTTGAAAGTTTGTATTTAGCAGGTACACTCTCATTGCGACAGGACTCACATGACTGCGAAACAGTTTAGTCACGTTGGGACTCAGTTTTCAAATATTCAAAGTATCTTCAGATAATGGAGCTGGATTATTTCCATGTCAAGAAGATAAGATTTTATTGTGCTCCTTGGAATGTAAATTGAGTCTGAAGTGCTTGTTGACCAAACCCCTGGAGATGAACCTCAGGGCTCACTCTGCTCCTTCACTAAGATTTACTCAGAGGTCTTTTACTGGACATGCCACTAACTTAATCATTGTATCAGCAGTGATGCAAGGGAACCAGGGCATGACAACATGTTCCCAGTCGATCATTCGCACCAGCCGACAGATAAAAACATGCAGGTGTAAAGAAGAAAGGCGTGTTTGCTATAAAACAAGACAAGACAAGCTCAACTGGAGCGAATAGCTTCAATAGTTTTGAAAAGAGCAGATTGAGGAGATAGACCAATGGGTTTATAATGTCCAATTGGTCTTCTTTTGTAAATTCTTTTATTCAATACGTGTATTGAGGAAGTTCAGCAGCTTGGCAAACATTAACTTGTTTCTCTAAAGTTATTCTTGTAGAATGTGAACGGTGTGCTTCTATGGGTTTGTAAACAGCACTTTAAATGAAAAGGGAGACATTCGAGACTCGTTGGTTGCTGAGAGGCTCTTGCCAGTTTAAAAATGAATGCAGTTTCCACCTTTCCCAGCTAAGATGAAGCTGTAAGACAGGGTTATGATCTCAGCTGCAAAGCTTTCAATGCTTCAAATGTTAAAACGGTAAAATAAAGTGATCAGTAGTTTCTTGATGCATTTTTCTACCCCAAAAGCCACAATTTTTAGTGATTTTGGTTAAATGTAAGAAGAATTTAGACTTTTATGGCTAGTTTCCACAGGTTGGTTCGGTACGCTGCTTTGTCTGTTTCCGTTTGTGTTTAACCTGCACAGTGAGAGTCCAAGTGGTGGTGAATTTGGACAAAAATTCAAATATGTTGGCTTGGATGAATTCTTCATAGGGATTAATCATGCAATATGAAATATTATTGTAGAATAATTTAATTACTGACTCCTGATTTAATTTTTTTGGTGTCATCATGACTGACAACACTCTATAAGTTACATGTGAAGTATCACATGTAACTTGTAGGTAATGATTCCTCTGTTAGATCAAATATATTATTGACATCAAGACTGCTAATGCAAATGAAATGTTAAAATTAAGCGTTCATCCCAGAACTGTATCAATCAGACTTTTGGTGGCTGACACCAGTTTGTGGTTTTATTTTTGGTCTGACCTGCTAATTTGTAAAGTGCATCAGTTCCTCCTGAAGCACAACACTTCAGCAATATAATACTGCTACCATTACACTTCACAGGTGCATTGATGTTCTTATTGTTGCAAACTTCCACCATTTTTTGTCTAAGTGACATAGCCAAACATTTACGTTTAAGTTTCATCAGACTACAAGACATGCCTCCAAAATGGAGGTATTTATCTCAGAGTGCATTTGAAACTCTAATCCGCCTGGTTGCATATAACTGATTGTGCAGATAAATAGGATATCTTCAGACATCTGGGATCCAAAGTGAACCAGACCAGTGGAGGTCTACAGTATCTTGACAAACAGAAATAGTTTTGGTAATCTTCGCTGTCAGACAGCAAGGAAAAAAGGCTTGTGTCTTTTTATTCAGTGCATGTAGATATCTGGCTACTGCAGAGCATTGTGAAGTCAGCTGGTGCATCTACATTTGAAGCCTTTTGAATGTTTGCACACAGGGATGGGGAGATTAGAGTAGAACAACATTGGGTTTTTCAACAGGAAGCTGCAGGGTTTATGACCTGTATGAAGTGGTAAAGGAAGAGCTGCTGCGACTGCCAAGGCCGAATGCTGGTGGTCAAACTGACAGCCTAACTCTCATGTGGTTACTGGAAAAAGTGCTGTAAAGGTGGTGCAGTTGTCAAGAGTCTGACCAATTCCTGGGACCGTTTTAACTTGAGCATGTGCTGCGATATCTGATACCGAGTGCGCTCCGAAGCTGTGTAATGTTACAGTGAAATGCGTATTTAATTGACAAGATATCAAACTATGAGATCTCTTACTTTGAACATTTGCCTTTGGTGTTGTGGCTTGAACTTAGATTTTTAGTCACCAAAAGAAAAAAACGGCCCAGTGTTTATTGAATTTTGTCTGCTGCTCATGCTCCCCAGAAACGCGCATGCGAGTGAAACTGGTGATTCAGACACTGTAGATTTCAAAAATAGCTGTTTTCTTGACCGGACCAGTTTTTGTTTTTCTTTGTCTTTCATGGTGGTTGTTTTGGGGCGGGGTGTTGATGACACTTAACGGGAAGAACAGGTTTGCAGTCTGGCCTCCAAGTTGAAATCGCAAAGACCGGCGCTGTTTTGAAGCCAGCAGCTGATAAGACCAGCGACACCAATCAAGCTCACCTCTTTGTTGTTTCGATTATTGGTTTCACCATTATAGAGAAAAAGATGCTGTTTCTTTTTCTGAAGCTGACTTCTTTCTGTAGTTTCTGGTTTTGGTTTCATTTGGTCTGATCTCTCTCAGTGGAAAGGAAAGGTTTTCAAGAACAAGAGACCAACTTAAGCACTTCCCTTGTGGTTATTAAACCGGTTTTAAATAGACCTGAAAGTGAAAATAATAATTGGAACCTAAATGCTAATCAAACATGGCATACAAGTTTGTTTGCAGGATGAAATGATGGATTAGGGGATTTTCAAACTGTCTTAAGATGCTGGAATGTGTACCAGGGTGAAATTTGACTTTTGGACTCTGGCTTTGTCTATTTTGCACACATTATTTCTGTATCTGAATATCGTTCAGTTATTACAAGAAAAACCAGTTGCAGATGTTATTCAGACCTGATTGACATAGCGATGGGCAATATGGCTTAAAAATCGATTTTTTTTCTCTTTGTTTCTTGAAAATAAATTAGAAATCACTGAAGAACATTTGTCTTTTTCCATCATTCTTTTGGGAAATTGACCTGAGTTCAAATTCAAAATAAATGCAAGCTGTGAAACATGGTGGTTGGTCCTGGACTCTGGAAAATCCAAGTAGTGCATTGTATTTTCTAAAAATTAAAGCTTCACAAATTGTATATTCAATTAATCCAGTCCAGGGTTTACACTAAGTTTAAAAATTAAGCAGTTGGAGCAATGATTACATTTAATTAAATTCATACTGAAGATCAGAAATTGGTTGTTATAAGATTCTCTATGTGTGAAAACCTTGGGGAAAAACTACCACTATGATACAATTCTAAAATTATCTTAGGACTTTTATTTGGAACAAAAAAGCAACAATTATTCCTCCCGTTGCTAGAATCACTTGATTTTTGCAATTACAATAATGTTCACATCCATTGTTCTTTTAATATATGGACGTATGCAAACATAAAGAATATACATTTTAGTAACCCCTGAGCCGGAAAAGGGTAGAGTGCCTTCTCCGTATCAGGGGGGGAGGGAGGTGTGTCCTGCCCCAAGTGGAGGAGTTCAGGTATCTCAGGATCTTGTTCACGATTGAGGGAAGAAGGGAGTGGGAGATTGACAGGTGGATTGGCGCAGCGTCTGCCGTGAAACGGCTGTACCAGTCTGTCGTGGTGAAGAGAGAGCTAAATTAAAAAGCAAAGCTCTCGATTTACCGGTCGATCTACGTTCCCACCCTCATCTATGGTCATGAGCTTTGCCCCCTGGACGCCTCCCTGGTGAGGCGTTCCGGACACGTCCCACCAGGAGGAGGACCCGGGGAAGACCCAGGACACGCTGGAGGGACTATGTCTCTCGGCTGGCCTGGGAACGCCTTGGGATTCCCCCTGAAGAGCTGGAACAAGTGGCTGGGGAGAGGGAAGTCTGGGCCTCCCTTCTGAAGCTGCTACCCCTGTAACCCGACCCCAGATAGAGCTGAAGAAAATGGATGGATGGATGGACAGACTTTAGTACTGGTTTTCAACTGCTTACTTTGCAGAATATTATTCATTTTTGCCATTTTGATAAACAAATGCCAAACAACTTGATATTAGCTTGTAAATTAGTCACGCTATCTGCTGTGGTAGAGCCTGCCTTAACAGACATATCACTTGCAGCTTACCCATTGTAACTTTTATCCTTTCTTATGTTATTCAGGATTCTCTCCATGGCTCAACTAGAAAATATTTCCTAAATTTTGTTGGTTAAAAATAATGGAGTGATTCTTTTTTTAGCATGGAGCAACTTGTGGAGTAAGAGCAGCATTTGTCTCCAAACGACTGGAGAAACCCCCTAGTCATTCTAGCACTTGCTCTGGTATCTCATTAAAAACTGGAACAACAGAAATTGTTGCAGTTCTTTAATCCGCAACTTTTTAAAATCTCAGTCTACCTTGATGCCAGTAACCATATATATACAAAAAATAAATTTAAGTCTGAAAGTGTAACTGTATGTCAGTCTGATAATAGGGAACCAAAAGAGGAACAGTCTAGTTTCCTCCTTAAAATGTAACATCCCAGAACTGTTGACCTCCACATATTTAAAGGTTTTAAAACCTTTACTCCTCCTCTCTCAGCCCCATAAAATATTAGTAGAACAAGTTTGTGCATGGAGCGAAGGAGTAGACATCTCTAAACTCTCTTAAGAAATAAAGATTTGCAGTTAAATATAGCATAGAATGTGTAACAAACTAAGAGATTGATTTAATAATGAATATATCGTGCAAAGTTTAGCAAAAGGCTTCATAGATAAGTCCTTATGGCTGTTGGTACCTGCGAAGCAAAGAAAATGCAAAGCCCCAAGGGGACCTCTATTTCCTGCCAATATATTAAGACAACCTGAAGCAATACAGTGTTGTTACCGAACTGCTGCACAGCTATGCAGGCGAGTTTCTGTCTGTTCTTGTCAGGACATCAACTTTTTAAACTCATTTCGTCCTTTTTAAATTTGGATGTGTATTTTTTCAGCATGGATCGGTGAAAGATGCCATTGGATTTCTTCGCTTTATCAAATGGAAATGTGCGTAAATTAAAATGTGGGTTTCATTAGTCAGTTTTGCTTCAATTATTCAGACGGATTAAAACTGAACTGGAGACTCAAAAGCCACAGAATAAAATTTTTTGTAGCATCTGATGCGAGCGACAGGATAAAGCCATCGTGATGCGAAATCCCAAAGATGGAGATGCACTGATGAGGCATTTTATTGCAAATACTGGTTTATTAGAGGTGTCTGCTCGGATTTGATCAAATTTCGATTTTTTTTCTCTCTTCCATTAGAATTGTAGCACAAAAATAAAAAATAGTGGGGTTTCTTAGATTTATACCATTAATAAATGGACACAAACCTGACATCTGAGTGATTGACCTGCAGATTATCGATCAAAGTCAGTTAAAGGCAGATTTGCTGATTTGGATCTCTTGCTCTGTGTTCATAATTTCTCATTTGCTTCTTGTTCTTAGTCTTAATTTAGTGGGAAAATTATGAAAGTCATTGTCTTTCATAAGTACTTTTATGTTTATTGCAAACATAAAAATATGTTTGCAATAAAGAGGTTGCAAAATACCACAATATTCTAATCACCGTACATGCTTTCTCTATATGCCTGCTTGCATTTTCTTTCATTAATAAAAAATCATGAAATGAAGCAGATTTATACTCCAGTACCGAGTAGGAAAACGTATCTTTAATTTTACCACTATGGATGTGTTGTATTGCTTTCTGGTGTGACAGCAAAGAGAGTCTGATGCAGCTAAATATGTTTGACCATCACTGATTTGATCTTTTGCTGTTGTAGGTTGCAAAGTGACGCAGCACAATATTAAGCTTCTGCAGTTTTTCCTCTGATAAACTCACCCACATATTATATGTAGTAGGAAGTATTTTAGTATCTCTCAAAGTGTCAACAGATACTGAAATGTAATGTTAATTTATCAAGCAGTTGTGCAAAATAATAACCCATAATAGTTGATCTTTAAACTTTGTTCAGGATATCCACAGTATTTTTTTGTGTGTGGTTTAAAATGTGCTGTCTTATAAAAGGTTTCACTGATTGTATGTCGTTTGTTTTTCCAGCCACTTTTCCAACTGTTGAAACTTCGAAAACTTACTGTGAGCGACAACGAGATCGCAAGACTTCCGCCAGAGATCGGCAACCTTATGGAACTAGTCGAACTGGATCTTTCTCGTAACGGTAAAACAAACAAACCAACTGTGCAACACCGAAGTGAGCCAGAAGAGAGATGCAACAACATCTCTGTGCTTTATAGGAACATTTTTATTCCTAACAGCCTGAGCATCCTGCATTGAGCAACAGCGCAGAATTCAGCAAATAAATTAACGTTGACAGGTTCACTCCTCATTTGTGAAGCTGATGTAACCAGAGAACATAAAAACACAGAATGGTTTCCATTAGCAAGAAGCTCTGCAAGAAGAAATACATTCAGAAGGGAAACTAAATTCTAAGTTGTGATGATTTACAGTAGGCTTTTGAATGTCCTGTCAGAAATCCTGTATCTTGCAAAAGAATGATCTTTTCCCATTTTTACCTGTTTCAGCTTCAAAACCTAGTGTACTTTAACAAAATTTTGTTGCATGGATCAATACCAATTATTAGATAATGAGGAAGAAGGAAAAGGTTTCATATGTCATTCTGTTACAAATGGAACGCTAAGAAGTCTCCTTGGTTTTATCTCTTTATTCTGAGATTCATTGCCATCAATTGTATGTTGCATAACTAAAAAGATTTCTTGTGTGTGTAATTCAATCTCAATGTAAATGAAAATGTTCTCAAAAGGTCTCAGAGGTTTTTTAGAGAACAAACAGAACCCGGGAGACAAAAGTGAATAGTTATTGTTGAATGTCTTTTTGTCAAAAAAAAAAGTACATTTTTGGGACTTTTAAAAATAAATCTACATTTCATATTCTGAATAAAAGAGGGAGAACTCTACTCATCTACAGAAAAGTTAAAAATAATTAATGAACTGCGATGATCGTTCCTTTCTCATTAGGGATATTTCGGATCTGTTATGGTGCAGGCAAAACATTTTCTTCTGCTCCCTTGAGTATTTTTCCTTCATAAATCAAGTTTTAGCAGCAGCCTCACCTGTTTGTGTCGATTCTAGGCAGCTCTTATTTGTGCTCTGCTGCTTTACAAGTAAAAAAAAAGGGGCGGAAGATGTTTTTTTATTGAACAAAATTTTCCGGAACGTTAATATGGATTTGCAAATAAGTGAATGTGAGTGTGCTCACACTGCTGACCTGACTGTAGTTCACTGTCAACACAAATGCATTTAAATGTTTCATCTCCCATGTATCTCACACAGGATGTATGATTTTAGTTTATTTTAAACTGAATTTGCTTTGAATTATTTATAAATCTTTTTCTTCTTTTGTAAATTTCACACATCACCTTTATGAAAACAGTTTTGTAATGTCTCATTACTTCTGTATCCTACATGTCTTATTAACAAAGATTTGCTTTTTCCTTTATTCAGATATTGTAGAACTTCCAGAGAACATTTCAAACTGCAAATACCTGCAAGTGGCAGATTTTAGTGGAAATCCATTATTAAGGTAACTTAACAGATGTTATCTGTTATCCAAATTAATTTTAGGGCTCAGTTAATTTAACAATACTGTAGATGTTTGCTTAAATTTCCCTGCAGAAAAGCATTTTGCATTGTTCATAGAATTTCAACTTCCTTTGCTGTTCTGTTCACCGTTAGAAACATTTATGTGTCTAACATTTTGCTTCTCCTTTTTTTTTTTTTTTTTTTTTTTTTGTTGAAATCCGGTCTAATTAACACCTCAGCATGAGCAGCGCCACACGCCTTTGACAGTGTGATGATTAGGAAGCTGCAGTGGTTGGAAGCAAAAGTCTTTGCAATTCAATAGTTTACACATTTAACCCCATCAGCCCTTTTTCCACAATAGGAACCCAAT
Source organism: Gambusia affinis (assembly GCF_019740435.1). Classification (NCBI taxonomy): domain Eukaryota; kingdom Metazoa; phylum Chordata; class Actinopteri; order Cyprinodontiformes; family Poeciliidae; genus Gambusia; species Gambusia affinis. Next base: position 15,914,341 of record NC_057880.1, read on the forward strand.
TTTCCACTTGTGCATCACTTGTTTTCCAGCTCTTATTTCGCTGTGGTTCGTCTCTGGGTCCATTGGGATGTGAAGCAATATTGTTCATCAGTCTTAGATAAGAAAAAGGTGCAGTGGGTAGAAAGGAATTCATTACAAGAGCATAATAGACTTTTCCTAACTGTTACCTTTAATTTCAGTTTTTCCTTGGGGTCTGATCAGCTGATTCTCATTTTGATTGATTCTCCATCAATTGAATGTTTTGAATCCAATGCAAAATGGGTAAAAAAAAATGTATCGTATTTAAATTATTTTCTTACTTAGATTGTGTAACAATGTTTATAAAAAGCAAGCTTTTAGGATTTTAGAAATCATGCCCTGATAAAAGACTGATCTATAAACCTTATCTGATTTTGAGCTTGAGTTCAGTCACTCACCATTTAGCACCTCATTTCATGCCCACATGTTGCCAGTTTGTTTCTTTCTATGCCCAGTGAATCCTTTTAAACAAATCATTTAGTACCTAATGTACTTAGCCATTATGTGTCAATTTATTTCTCTTGTTTGTTTATCATTTTGATGTATTATGAAAATAAATTCACATATAAATTCTCAGATTTAGTCTCCTGTTAGATATTATTTTTTGGGGGTCACATGCTCACATTTTCTTATATGAGCAAATGTTAGCAGATTTCTGTAATTCATATATAGTCAAAGCAGGTACAAATTATTGTATGGTTGATGTGACAGACAGCTCTGTTTTTCATGTACAAAAGTCAGAAAAATACAAAAAGGACAAATGACCAGCCCTGTTGTGTATAATTTGGAAGTCTGAATTATGTTTTTGGCCCAAATGTTGCAAGGAAATTGTGTTTTTAATAGGAGGCCAATAGAATGCCAAGCGCAATTAGTTTTGAATAATGTATCACCCCAATAATAAGACAGAAATAATGAATCTAAAATGCTTGAAATTGTAGCGTAATAAGCAAAATGGTAGTGGTTGCTCCTAAAAGTTGTGGTTGTTAGTAAAAGTATCCTTACTGAAGAAGTGAAATTATAAAATTTACTAGACGTTCCTAACCAAAACCTGTGTATCCTGTCATTTTTACACCCCAAGAACAGGAGAAATCATTAAAACATTCTGGACACTAATCATCTGATCTGCAAATGTATTTGGATTCTCAAATTGTGCTTTCTGGCTCTCTTTTTTTCCCAGGTTACCTGAAAGCTTTGCACAGCTTCAAAACTTAACGACCCTCTCTATCAATGATATCTCATTGCAGGCTCTCCCAGAAAACATTGGAAGGTAAGGATTTGGACTTTATGTGCATTAGAAGTTGACATTTATCATATTGTATCACCTAACGATAAGATTTTTATTTATTGTTGTCCCAATAAATTCCAATTAATGATATTTAAAAACCCCTAAAACTGTCTGCATTGTTGGGATTGTTATTTTTACCTTGTTACTCCACTGTTTATTCAGAAGAGTATAAGCAAGAATAGATGAATGTGAAAATATGATTAAATGTAGTTACTGTGTCCAGTTTAGTGATGCAAATCACACTTCATGTGACTGGTGTCCTGAATAAGAATTTTCTATAATAATAAATAGTTATTTTTGTCACTTTTATTGATATCACAATAGTAGCAAAAAATATTGTGACAAAACCTTAAGTCCATATCACCCATCCCTAATGTCCATGCTTAATTAACAAAGTTTGCTGAAAACTTAACATCACCCATTTAGGCTGTGCCCTTCAAATAAGGCTTTGCAGTCCAAAAAGCCAAAAATAAGGAACATTACTTGCTTTAAAATGTAGCAGCCTTTCTTTTTGTGAATAACTCATGTGGGCTGTGAAACAAGCTTGCATACAGTTGTTTCTGTTGTTTTCTTTTGTCCTTCGGAGGTAAATCCACTGGACTTTAAACCTCCCACACATTCTTGTTTTTTTGTTTTTTTTTCAGAAAATCATAACTATGTTCCTTTCAGATCACAACTGAACGCCCAGCTACTGAAATGTAAGCAGCAAATGCTGTCAGGAACAGGAACAGACACAGCAGGACTGCTCTCTTTCATTGTCTTGTTTTCTTCCCCAAACAACCACATTGCTGCTTCCAGATACATTAGTCACTGTTTCTGGGCTGCATTGTCTTGGTTCTTAGTTGGTCCTGAGTACCGTAGTGAATGACACGTCTGCCAATATTCTGCCTCTTGTAAGCTCTTCTTTATTGTGGAGTTTAGCTGTAAGTGAATTTAATATCAAAGCTATGTGTTTTTGGATGAAGGGGCTACAGGGAATGTTTTTTTAAAAAGATCTGGAATGCAAGGATAAACTGGATTTGAACCTTACAGGGGAAGGATTTACAGAGATGCAGTTAATGAGAAAATGTATAGTGCTGGTTTGGGGTCAGCATATGGCATGCTTATCTTTAATTAATTAATTTATTTTTAAAGGTTTTCATTGTCTCTAGTGGCCTTTATTTGAAAGTGGGTAATGAGAGAGGGGCAAGACATGCGGCAAGGGTCATCAGGTTGGGACTAAGGCCTGTCATAAATATAAAAAAACTATACATGTTTTGTTGCTGAATCAAATATCAAAATTTGTGGGCTTGTGTTGAATTGAACACGGATAAACAGATTTAACTTTTTTCTTGTGACGATAAGTAAGGTCAAAATATTTACGTAGATTCAAAGATATACCCACACTCTTATTTATATTGCTTTTGAAGTCCTATAGTAAGAAATCTCACACTGTTGGTAGAAATCAATAAGCTTCTGGCTTAATTCTGGCTGCATATTTGACCATTCTTCTTATTGAAAGAGGGAGAGGTCAGTTTTTGTGGTTGTTTTTGGAGCATCATGTTCAAATCCCATTCAGATGTGTTTTTGACAATTGTCCTATTGGAACACCCAATTGTATTCAGGTTTCAACCATCTAACTTTACATTAGTGGTCACAGACTTTGTGCAATGCATTAACACCACTGTCAATAAAAACCCCAACCTATGATTCTTTACAGTTGATACAGTGTCCTTAGCTTTTAAAGACTTGCCTTTTGTCCTTCAGAGGTAGTTATTGACAGATATCTCCATCTTTGTGTCATCTGACTGCAAAACGTGTCCCAATGGTAATTTAGTTTGGCTTCAGGGGCAGCTGCAAATCTCAGTGAAGCTTGAAGGTGTCTATGCTAAACTCTGCACAGTAACACTAGTGTTTCAGTATTTTCCAGTTTATGATGGACTGGAGCCACAGTGATTCCTGTGTTGCTCCATAACATCCTGACCAGCTTCCTTTCATTGCAGAGGACAGCTTGTCGTTTTTGTGTCTTTGTCTCGTTATCTTTCATGTCTAGTTCCTTTGCTGACATTAGACTTCTTTGTCTACTTCAGGGCATAGCTTTAGGTATAGTTGAAGGAAAATTGGAAATTCTACTAGCACTAGAAAGCTGTTGTTGTTTTGGAATAATGAAGCTGATAATCAATGGTGTGAACATGTTTTGTGTAACAAAAAGGTAAATAATTGTACGGTTTTGTAGGTTCTTTGGGTAAAGTAGGTATTTAAGGCAGCCGACTAGAATAAGTTCTTGGACTTTGGCTGCCTTTTCCACCCAACCTCAATTAAGTAGTTCTTCAGTCAAAATCTCATGTTCCTTAGTAATCTCTAAAGTGAGTCAAAGAATCATCCATACAGTGCTTTAGAAACCCTACAACAAGGAACCAACCAATATAAATGAGCTACAAGTACTGATGAGAAATGGCCAACTTTCTAGCCCAACAAGACAAAATTTGTTTATAGATTCAGAAAGCATGGGCTTTCTAGATATTTACTTTACTTTGAAGGGAGGAAAATCTTATGAATCCATTTAATTCTAAGAGCTGTTCAATATTCTGGCTTATTTTTATTTATTTTTAAGAAGCCAGTATTGAGTAATTTGTTTTATCTAGGAAATAATCAATTAACATTACATTCATATTTATGACCAGTGAAAAGGATTTTCCCAAATGTTAGTTTTCACAGCCCTGGTGTATCTACTTCCCACTCGTCACCCAGATGAAATATCTTTGTTTCCTATTTAGGTTCTGGCTTGAATAACTCCATATGTTCAGGGATTATGGATGGGTACGGGATGAAAATGAGAGAGCTGTTAATACCGTCATCCTTTTATTTTGAGTTGCGCTCAGCATCACATTCAGTCGCTTAAAACAGGGACATAAACCCAACTCTAAAAATAGTTTCACCAAACTAGGTAGGGATTTAGTCCTTTTTGGATTAAGCGTTGCAACTTTGAGAGTTTCATTTGTGTATTTGTTTTGGGAACCCTCATTCAGAGTCACTTACCTACACATCCAAAATTACTTTAAGGTAAATTAATGTTGTGGCTTGTAATTAATGATAGAAACAACATGTTGCAACAGTGTTCAGAGTATCTCCTTCCTTTGCCCTGTAGTACAGCCTATTCCCTAAACACGTGCTGTATTTCTCTTTTATAACACATTGGCTGGAATGTCTGCTCTGTGTCAAGGGAGACGGTAATGAAAAGCAGAACCCAGTTGGCGTAAAAGGCTACAGGTTTTCAGAATAGATAAGATAAATGAACGAGGGGTTAGAAGCCAGCAGTAGTTTATCTCTGGGATGGAAGTTTTTTATTTTTTTTTTCACTGACGAGAAATCTGTTTGGTAGCTTAGTGATTTGCTGTAGTCAGAAATAATACAAATAGTCATTAAGAAGAAGCAAGATTAAATAGCATTTAATGTGGGCTTAGGTGATAATCTCTTTGTGGTTTAAGAATGACTTTATATGGTTTATTGCAGGATCCAATGAGAAAACACAAGATTCCGGTTTTCTCCTTCGCTCAGCCTAGTGAGAAACATTTACTTGGTTGAACTCTGCACAAATGGGAAGGCTTATGCTACAATCACCAAATGATATTTATTGTGTTACAATGTTATGCAATAGCCATAAATAAGTAAGAGCGTTATCTCAGTTTTGAAGGAAAATGATACATTGTTTGAAAAATTGTTTGGGCACAAGCAAACATATAAAAAATGTTGATGTGCGTTTGTATTCCCCCAAAGTCTGATACCCCAAATAAAAAATATTTCAGTCACTTGCCATCAGAAGCTACTTAGTTAATCAGTAGAAAGCACTCGTGTGTATTTTATGCCTATAATGTTTACAGCTGTTCTGTGAAGATCACAAGTTTGTTAGAGAAAATCATCAAACACACAGCATCATCAAGACAAAGGAGCACAGCAGACATGTCAGGGAGGACGTTGTAGAGAGGATGAGCTGAGGGCTTGTAGGATATAAAGCAATATCCCAAGTTTAAAAATCCCAGAGCAATCAATTTTTCTGAAAAAAAAAAAAAAATATATATATATATATATATATATATATACATTTGTAAACGGACAAATGAACAGAGTGCCTCCTTCCTTTCCTTTTATTTGTAAATTATTTGTTATATGTAAGCATGTGTTATATATTTTAATACATTAGTGTAAAAAATACCAACATGTGTACCGTGTAAACCTTCTCAAATTTCACAGATTCATTCAACACAAAAACATCTTGCTCTACTTCTAGTACTTCAGTCCTAAATTTAGTCTCTAGTCTGCAGTGAACAGGCTAGACTAAACTAGGTAGACTTATAAAATCTGGTTTTAATTGAACACTTGTTGACAGAAACAAGTTGTACTTTGGTCTATCATATCTGGTTAGACATTTCACATTATAATTTCAAGTGTGGAGCAGTTGTTTATTCTGCTGCAATTTTACAGTTTGCGATAAGACTGACACACCTCTAAAAGTACTTCCTGTTCCATGTTATCTGATTTCTAGGCCATATGGTCAATTTTGGCTGTTTTTATGAACTCTTTGGTTTCCAAACATATAATCATCATCCTCCTTTCGGTTTCTGATTTCAGCCTCTCTCATTTGATATCGCTAGAACTTAGAGAAAATGTTCTGACATTCCTGCCAGAGTAAGTATTGAATTTATACATGTACTTTTAGTTTTTGTTGCCTTGTTTTCGGCTTCTAAAGTATTTGTCACCCACAGGTCATTATCACAACTTCACAAGCTTGAAGAACTTGACATAGGCAATAATGAACTCTACAATTTGGTGAGTTTTTAAAATTATTGTTATTTTTTTGTTTGTCAGAGATTTTGATTCTTGAGAAGTAAGAATCAAAACCTTACTTCTCAAGTAAGATTTTGATATGGAAAAAACATTTAGTTTTTTCCTCAACAAAATCTAGAAAAAATAAATAAATAAATGTCCTCCTATTTCCTGTTCTTGTCACATGCGGGCAGATTAGCATTCCCTGAGAACAGATTTCCCATCTTATCGTGCAGATGGTAGGCTGTCTGTTTTAAGCCTTGGTTTTAACTTGTAATCTCATGTTAATGGCTTTACTTTAGACGGTGACGGATACAGAGGCTACAAAGAGCAAAGACAGAATAAGACTTTTTTTTATGTATATTTAGCTGAGCAATATCAGGATTTTTTTGTTTTCATTTCAAAGACTAATAAATAGGGCTGATTAATGATTGTTTACAGTGTTGTCCCATCTATTCTTGTAACCACAACATAAATGTAAGCAATCATAAATAAGTTTGGACAAAATTGTCAAGAAGAAATTTCCTTTAAACTATTATTTTGAGCTGGATTGTGAAAACACTCCTCCCTACATGTATGAAGATTAACTTTGCAAGATGGGGAAAAAAATCCTCTACTTTGCTATTACAAGGTGACATATTAGAGGATTGCAATTTAATTGTTTCATTAATCTCCTGCAATTCCAAGGTTTTTATTAGTTTTCTTTGTTTTTGTCTGAAATATACCAAAAGTGTTGAGCGGTTAAGTTTTGAAGAATACTGTAAAAGGTAATAGAGTTACAATTAAATAAGTTTAGGTTTTGAGCATTTATCACTCACCAACAAATAAAATATGTTGACAAGGCAACCTGCCCATTGAGTCCTCAAAATGTCCTACATGTTTGGATGACCAAACAGACAATCCTGTGAGGAACCATCTTCCTTTGTTGTGCAACCTTTTCCTGTATTTGAACTTGAAGTGAGATTTATCTGGGCAGCGAGAGACAGAGAAAAAGGAAAAGTGTGAGCCCTGGGTTATTGTTCTCATCACTCCCTGTTCAGTCTATAGAAATGTTTGTAGTATTTGGTATTACTTCTGCCTAATTGTCCCATCTTTGTTTTTCTCTGCTGCTGTGTTTGCGTCTTGACTCAGGCCATTTAAAATTGTAACGCGGCTGAACTCATTATGATGCTGATTATTTTTTCATTCCACCTAATTGTTTTCTGTCTTCTGTGTCTTGGTCTCTTTCTCTTTTCTTTCATCTTTAGCCTGAGTCAATTGGCGGCCTTATCAGCCTGAAGAACTTGTGGCTGGATGGAAACCACTTGTCGGATATACCTGCTGTAAGTCATTTAGTCTTTGTCTGCATCTCAAATTCAGAACTTTGTCCCTTAGAATATTATTGTGTTACAAGATTCTAGCTGACTGTTAAGAAGATAGAAATGTAACCGATAAGAATATTAAGTGTTTTATGTAAAATAAATATAAAAAAAAATACTACAGCCCAAAATCAGAATCTTTGCTTCTATTATTTCTCACTATTTCTTTTAAACAAGAAGAAAAGCATCTTGTTATTGCAAGAAAAGGAAAGTTATTTCTGCAGGATAAAGTCAGAACTTTATAGTGAGATATTTTTCTGGAATATTGTTTTTTTTTTATAAAAATGAAATGAATTGAACAACATATGAGAAACAAAGTCATTGACTCCTGTTATACTGGTAGATGCCTTAGAAATGTAGATGACTGACATTTCTAAGGCTTTACGACTTTGCTGGGCATTTCCTGAAGTGACTGTTCTACCAAATTTACTCCAACAGGTTGTTAACAACTATGTGACTAGAAAGTCACAAAAAACCCAGAACAATAAATATTTCATAAAATCAATCAAATTCACTAGAGTAGAAATTTACCCCACAAATGAATTTTTGTTAGATCGGGGCTTTGTTTTTGTTATATGTACATTCACCAATTACCTGCCTTTGTGTCACACTTTAGGAGCTGTGCAATATTAAAAGCCTGTTGTGTCTGGATCTATCTGAAAACAAGCTGGAGTTTCTTCCAGAAGAGCTAGGAGGACTGGTGTCACTTACTGATTTGCTGGTGTCACAAAACTCCCTTGAATATATTCCAGAAAGCATTGGTAAGCATCTAGATTCTTCATTGATTCTTTTCACCATAAATGTACTCCCTATTATGGTTATTTCTGTATGACTTGGTGATATTTTTGAAGTGGACGTTTTCCTCATCAATCAATTCTATTACACTTCTGATCAAAACCTTTAGAGTAGCAGTTCTTATTGGGTCGTGTTGATAGACCAAGTCAGAAGAAGATTCTCAGCCAAGATGGATGTTCGCTCTGTTGTTCCGTTTAAGAGGAAAAACACCTTAGATTTTTGTGGAGTCTCCCTTCAGTGTCCCGTTGCACTTTTTAAAGTTTGACTGGACTAGCTGTCATGGTAATCCTTTGTTGCATTTTCCATCTTATGTTTATTGGGTTGCAGTCAGGACCAGTATGAGTTTTGAATGACGTAGAACATCTGTCCTTATTTTTATGGGTAAGCTGTTGGATCTACCGGCTTTGCTCAGATGGTATTTTTGGGGGTTATTTTCATATTATATTATATTATATATTTAAATTAATCAGGAAATTATTTGAAAACCAGATATTTGTTACAATTTACACGCTTTAGGTCCTGGCCTTTAAACTTAAACAAATAATAGTGGTCGGACCACCTGAATTGAAATTTGCCTCCTTGTGTTGTAGTCATGCTATAAGTTAAGCTTCAATTAGTCAGCACTAAATATCAATTCTTAACAATATAGTAGTCATTTTCTCCCTGATTTTAAGATTTTGTTCAACAGTGCGATTTAAAGAGATTTACAAGCTTGCAATTGTGTGTTTCTATGTTAACTGATGGTGCATGCACCATTTGTAAACCTCTTCACAGAAAAGTTCAAATTTTACAGTGTTGTATTTGTGCTTTACTGAAACCATATTACATTATATTAAACGAAAAGGAACATTTGTACAAGTTTTTACAGAGGTTTGTAAAAACAGTTTCCTTCTATATTCTATGATGACTTCAGATTTCTGACAGGTTATGGTTTTGCCTCTGCCCAAAAAAAAAAAAAAATGTTTAACCAGATGTGTTTGCTCTCTCTGCAGGAAAACTAAAGAATCTTTCCATTTTGAAAGCTGACCTGAACAAGTTAACACTTCTTCCAGAAACAATTGGCAACTGTGAAAGTCTTACAGAGCTCGTACTCACAGAGAATCAAATACAGGTTGGTCTTTCTCTATTGTGTTTCAGTGCCTCAAAATGACAACAGTGTCTGATTACAGTTTAAATTAGAGAGCAGCTTGTAATTGCCAACCTGGGCAGAGGCCTAAAAGCATGCCACACATCGGGGAAATGGTTCAAGCAACCATGTCTAGTGATTTAAATCCACTTTAGACTGACCTATTGGTCAGACTGCTTTATTATGACAACACTGGGTCAGAAATGGAGGAAAAATGTTTATTTATTCATTCTAATAATGCCATTACTTCCTGTGTAATAGATAAAATATTTTCCACAATATGTAAGATAAAATGTAATACATTTCTAAATAACTTTAATTATGTACATAGGTTGCATAATGTTGTAACCAGTATAAATGCAGTAATGTTCTCACAACAACATAAATGGGGTACGGCAGAGATGTATAAAACATCTCTGCCAATCAGAGATGTTTCATACATCTCTGATTGGCAGAGATGTATAAAACACTTTACAATAAATTGATCTTTTATTGGAGTAGCCTAATTTATTTGTGAAAATATTCAGCAAATAATACTTTAATTAGTCATTGAATGAGTAGACTTTTTTTCAGTGGGTGGAAATTCTAGTTCTGAGCCTGCAATTTTTTTTAGTTCCTTATAAATACCTATGTTAGCTGGGGGAACTCCAATATTTTCTATAAAAAACATTTCTAGGTGGATCCATCAAATTTTAACTGGTAATCCATGATCTTCTGCTTCTCTTATGTGATGTGACACAGCAGCTCATTTGTTGGCCAACTTTTCAAAGTAGGAAACCCAAGTGAACATGCCATTCAAGTGTGTGAATCCACGCCTAAAATGTTCTTCATCTAAATTTGTCCATATTTAGAGGCATAGCTAGTTTAAAGCAAGCTGCCTAGTAGAGACCAGACTGATCTGATCCAAGTCTAGCTGAAGAACTGTTGCATAGTGGCATGCTGAGGTCATCATGTCTCCATAACGGCCTAATTTATTTTGTTTAATACCGAGGGCTTAAGTATAAGATAAGTTATTGACTCATATCTGCTTTATTACCCTGTATTATTAAAGTTTGCATATAGCTCTTGCAGATCACTTAATTTAATTTCTAATGCATTAAAGATTCAAGTTCATACAGGGAATGTGGTTTAGCCCTGATGAACAGCAGACCACTGAAGCCTTTTAGGGCAGTCTATTTGCAATTTGCTTTGTGTAGTGATGTGTGAGTAACGGTACATAATACTGAATCCAACTGAAACCTTATTGATGTGTTCTTTGCTGATGTCTGATCAGTGAGGCAAACAACTCAATAAAGTTAGACTTAAAAAAAAGTATTTATTTGCAAGATTCAAGTAAGGCACACATATATTCTGTGTTTTAATGAAGACACCATTTTGGGTTTAAACTCAGGAGGAACATGTTGATATGTTATCTGATTATGGTTTTGTTTTCTGACAGACTTTGCCTGCTAGTATTGGGAAGTTAAAGCGACTGTCCAACCTCAACTGTGACCGAAACCATCTAACACTATTACCTAAGCAGGTATGCCTTTCGCAATCACTTAGCAATTTGTTTTCAGCTTGTTCCAGATTTGTTGTACATAGATGCTAAATGCTGCTTCTCCTCGTTTGGTTCTGGGGATGCAGAGCAGACCAGAACCAGAAGACCTGAGAGGTCTTATCATAAAGTTTGTTCTAAAAACTTTTCAATTCAGATCCTACTTTCACATCCATCTAAAACACCCATGTTTTAGAGTGCTTGAACTGTGCTCATTAACACCAAAAAGCGTTATATCAAAGTTTTCCCTAAATTCTTAAACCAACCTGAAGCTTTTTAGCAAACTGGAAACATGAATTTGACACCAAAGTTACACTGTTGTCAACATAACGGTCCAATAGTTACTGCTGCGGTTGAATTAAAAACTAAACTAAAGCTCTTTCTTTTTTTTTCCTACAATACATTTGCTTGTTGTGTGTCTACTTGCAGATTCAGCTTCAGCTCTGTCTTGAGTATCTCCATTGTGTTAGAGTGTGTGACATTCTTCTCCAGCCTCTTGTCTGTTTAAGTGAAGTCACGCTCGGTTTAAAGCTTCATCTGAAAGGCTTATTTAACGCTCATACAATGTCCCTGTGTGGGAAAGATGCAAAGCCTGCAGTGTGTGCACAAGAATAGCAGTTTGGTTATGAGGCAACAAGACCACTGTCATTGTGCAACCATTACCTCAGGTTGGCTTAGTTTTACAGATTGTGTTCATTATTGATTAGACTTGAATAAATATAAGAAATTAAGAAATCACATATTTCTATATTTTTACAACATTTGCAATTTTGTAGTCTTGTTTTGAAATGTTTCTTTTTTGTGTGCTTTTCATGCCTTGTTAAGCTGATAAATCTAATAGTAATTGGAATAATTTTAACATCTGCATCACAGATGCAACAGCTGGAGCTCAGCCGGCCCATCAAATCTTTGTTTTGCCTGGCTGCCAGCCCTAGTTGTTCCTAAATTTAGGTCCCTCTGCCACATCTCATTAACACACAATTGCCTCTCCCTCATAATTACCAATGGACACACGACCACCCACATGCTAACAGATTTCCTCTGGTTTCAGTGTTTTTTCCCAGCTGTTTTCACAACAAAAATAAGTCTTGCACCACAGTATTTACACTGCATCTGTCATGTTTTTTATTGAGGAGGCTTCTGATCATGTTAGCATTCTTCACATGATGTTTGTGCTGTGACTGACATGAATGCTTGTGTTGTTGTATAGATCGGAGGCTGCAGCAGTCTCAACGTCTTCACTGTGCGCGACAACTACCTGAAAAAGATCCCACCAGAGCTGTCGCAAGCCACCGAGCTGCATGTACTGGACGTCTCTGGGAACCGGTACGTTTAGTGGCAGAAGTAGAGATCATGTTCAGACAACAAAATCATTTCTTATTAAAACTAAGGAAAAACCTGCAGGATTTCAATAGGTGAAACTATTAGATTATTTAGATTTAATTTCAAAAATTATATTTCAAATGGTTATTTCTTTTAATTTGGTAATAATATGATTTAATAGTAGTGCCTTAGAGCTAACAAAAATCCAAAATTCATTAAAAAAATTTAAGCATCAGAGCAGTTAAAAAATATTTTTATGACAGAAATTCCTTCTGTTATGTAGTTTATACATTCAACATGTGGTCAGGCTCTTTTTGCATCAATTACTGTATTATTTTGTTGTGTCAGACGATCAACGTGCTGCTTTCCTGAAGTGGTAGTGAAGCCATTTTGCAGTTTAGGCCAACTCTTCCTGGAAACTAAAATCCTGATCTTTGTAAAACATGTCAACAAAGGTGTGCTTGAAGTTGCTCTAAGATCTCCTGGCAAACTTTCTCAACTCTGGACTTAGAACTTGATGAGAAGTGGTGGACTAACACAAGCAGATGACACGTCTCCTCAAATCATCACTGAACGTAGAAACTTCACCCTGGACCCCAAGCGATTTGGATGCTTTGCTTCTTCACTCTCATTTCAGACTTGGGAACCATAGCTTCCAAAATAAGTGCAAATGAATCTGTTTTAGGATCGGTGACGCCCCAAAAATGCTGCACTAGCAACATTTCATAGATACATCTGTGCATATCGGCTCTTGAAGCACTGACTCCACATGGGGTTAATATCTTTTTATAGTTTTGTTATTTATAATCCAGTGTGACTTGTATACGTATATGTTCATTTCCTCTTCTTGATGTATTATTTTAGCCTGATAGGACTTATACTTTGAAGCAACTTGAATTCATATAATATATTTTTCACGCTTTTAATTAAATTACTGAAAAACATTTTCATGTTACCTGTTCCTCATAATCCTCTTTATTCTGTTAGGAATGTTTGTTGGATTTTAATTTGATTATCACGCCAGCAACAATAACCTGAAGATTATTGTTGGTTCTGTGGTTTCTTTTTCGTTCTGTTTAGCCTGCCGTACTTGCCGATGTCACTGACCACGCTACATCTGAAGGCCCTTTGGTTGTCAGAAAACCAGTCCAAGCCGCTGCTCACTTTTCAGACGGATGAAGATCCTGACTCAGGAGAGAAGGTGCTCACCTGCGTTGTCCTGCCTCAGCAGCCTAGTGACTCAGGTACGTTATTTCTGCAAAAATCTTGAATAAGTTTTAAGTCATGCATGTTATTAGAAGCAGAAACATTTTTCTGATGCCAATTTACCTCCTGACTCAAATTACAATTCATTTTGATTACATTCAGAAGTGTCTCATCAGTTCTTGCCCAAACATTTACCTCCCTGCAGTTTTGATGATATTATCACATTATCTGCTTGGCGAACCATTATGGGTTCTGTGCGCTCTGGTCCTGCGATATCTGTCAAATACAAGATCCTCTAAAGGATTGCTGAGCCTTTGATGGATCAGACTCTCTCTTGTCCCCTGAGGCCTTTGGCTGAGTTTTTCCAGAAATGTTATGGACTGTGCAGCCAAAAGAGGCTTAACAGTGCCTGGCTGGCTGACATTGAACACTCGCCCATATGGCATTGGGATGCGAATGACTGGCTGTAAAATCTCACCGATTCTTGTTTGAATATTATTTCAGATCTTTGCAAGTATCCCTTTTTTTTTTTATCAGTATGTTGCGCAAAAACCTGCTTATGTGGCGCAGCATTAAAGAGACACAGTCAGCTGGGTGAGGCTGCGGTTGGGGGCAGGGGACCATGTTGCTGTGAGCCTTTGACTAAGCTGGGATTTGAAACTGTGATCTGGCAGTTTCAGTCTCTCTCTTATTAGCAGCCGGGTGTGTGACAGCTCTCATTTATTGAGCTGGGAGCAGATTGTGACAAGCATATCAACTGCTGAAATAACTTCCTTTAGTTTGCTATTGCTATTTTTAGATGTCATTTTCTTTCGGTCAGAGCCTTACTAAGACAAAAATATTTTGTTTCTTAAAAATGACAACAAAAAAACCCCCACTCCAGGTTATGACAACCTGGCCCGCTTTGGAGCTCTGGAGAGCCTTGTGAATGGGATGGCTGATGAGGCTTGGGACGGCAAAGCCATGAACAGAATCAGCTCCATTCACTTCCTGGATGACGGTGAGGACGACGACGACGACCCGGTAAGATCAAGGCGCATAGACACAGAAACACCTCAGTAAATTAGAGCCTTGAAAAATGTATTTATTCCTGTAATTACATTCATAAAGTGATGCTTCTTTATCATAATGATTCTTGACACGGGTACACTTTCTTTTGTTTATAGGTGATTATCGTTCACAGAATACACAAATATTCTGCTCTGCACAATCAGTTGTCCAGCAGACAGTCACTAAGCCCCCTATAATGGATAATGGAAAGTTTAGTTTTTAGAAAAGGTTTTAGAAAAAATATCAAATACTGAAGCATTGAGATTAATGTGCAGCAAAACGTCTTTAAACAGTTAATGGGGAAATTGACAAAGTTAGGACCGTGCCAATTTATTTTAAGTATAACTCATGAAAAATTATTACCTTTTGCGTTAATAGTTAAAACCAATGTGCAGATTTAAAAATACAAAAACCCAGTTTTTCATGTGCCTTACCTGATGCAGCCCAGCAGCTCTTCTTCCTGTGTTTCACTGTGATGGATGTTGAAATACATGACGATAGTCTCTGACATGACTTGACCGAGTCTTCATTTTTTTCCTAAAGTGAGGCTAGTTAAGGAATGAACGCTCATTTGTTGGAGGTTTCAATCATTCATTTTCTCCAAGATAAGCCTGAATTCTGTGTTTTTGCTCTTTCAGCACACTCTAATGCATAACCTAATGCACTCAGCATTACCTTGCAGTACTTTCTAGCCACCTGGATTGTGTGTTTGGAAAAAAAACCAAGACATTTTCACATGTGACCAAACACGTGAATCTACACAGATTGAAAACATTTATTTGGTTGGGGCAAACGACTTGGGCAGAAATAATAGCTTTTAACTGAACCCCTTCTT
The DNA here is from genome assembly GCF_019740435.1 of Gambusia affinis. Classification (NCBI taxonomy): domain Eukaryota; kingdom Metazoa; phylum Chordata; class Actinopteri; order Cyprinodontiformes; family Poeciliidae; genus Gambusia; species Gambusia affinis. The sequence continues at coordinate 15,929,677 of NC_057880.1, forward strand.
TCAAAGGTTTTTCCATTTATAACCCTTCCTATGAAATACATCTAATGGAAGCAATTTAACATATTCTTAAAGAAGATTACAGTATTGAGGAAGTTTTATTTAAAATCCATAACTTCTTGTTTCTTTGAGGTATACATAAGACATCACTGTGTGTGTAATTTCCCTTTTCCACCTTTTTAAATAGGACAGTTTGTCCTAAGTTTATCTTACCAAAAGGTACAGTGAGGAGAGAGCCATGTCTCCATAAGCAGACACGTCTGTCGTACAAAGTACAAGGAAAAATAGTTTGTTTTTCCATCCTACCAGCACATCCTTCCAAAAATGTTGGAATGAAGACTAGAATGAATCAAATCTATAGTTATTGTTAATCAAAAGCAGCTCTGAACAACTGGCTTGATTTAAAAGAACTCAATTTCAGCATTTTTATACTTTTCTGGATATTTGTTCCTTCTTTCTGCAACAGCAACATTCCCCAAACATTTACCATCCTACAACTTTTATGTGCAACTTTGCTCCTCTGCACCTGAATCTATTTTCTGAAGTTATAATCAGTGATTTTGTACAACACGATTAGTTGTTGACGTGGTCAATTTACACGTTTGCATTTTAGCAGATTATGTTGCTACAATAAAAAAAATAATATATTTAAGATTTTTTTATGCTCAAAATAAGCAGTGACTCTATTTCTCCTATGTATTAGTATTCTATATTAAAAAATGTAAAGTTCCAATTATAACTTACCCAATCTGCATCCGTCTCACAGGGAACTCTGCTACGAAGGGCCACTCCTCACCCCGGCGAGCTGAAAACCATGAAGAAAGCAGCCGAGAACCTCCGCAACGACCTGAACGCTGCCAAAGGCCTGGACTCCAACAAAAACGAGGTCAATAACGCTGCAGACGGAGTCACTACGTCTGTCTGACCTTTACCTCAGAAGTGTTTTTTTAAATCCTTCTGTGTCTCGCCATATTGTCCTGCACAACCTTGCAGCCCTGTGTTTTTGCATTTTGTTATTTTTATGTTTTCCCTAGCTTTTCTTTTACCCACAAGTCTCAGTTTGACCTCCCCATTCGTTTGGTCATGGCACGCAGGAGCCTAAGACCTCCAACTCCAGTCCTGTGGAAAAATAAAACTGTACCTGGGCCGCCGTGCCTTCCTCAGAGAGATGCTTCTTTTTTGACAGTATATTTTTAAGATGAAATACTTTTTCAAAAGTGATCTTAAAAGAATTTTTAGGTAGTTGCACTATAAACCTCTTAAATGTGTTTTGTTTTTTTTTTTAACACTGGGTCTTTCTACATTTTGGGGCAAACAAAAGCAGGAGTGTTTTAGGACATTCTTATCTAAAAATTGTTGTAAATCTCTTGTGAATATTGATACTTTTATACTTTTGGCAGCTCAGATGTAAATAAGTGTATAGCAAGTATATTCTTAATCGTTTTAAGATTCCAGCTCTCTTTAACTTGGTACATCTTTATATGTTTTGCTTAAATCAAGGTAATGAACAAAACACTAATGTCTTATTTAATCCACCTGGTGATCTTATTTTTGGATGTTTATTAGATTATTCAAATTGAAATTCAAGTACTGCACATCAAGTTTAAATTGCCATTTGCAGTGTTGTTACGCTGTAAGGATTCTGTTTTATTTAAATGTGCTGTACCTTACTGTTTTGCATAGTTTTTTTTAATAGATGCCAAAACAGATGTATTTGTACTTTTTAAATTTTGCCTCCTTTTAAGGAGTACTGTGTAGATGATTTATCAGAGCTTTGGGAAGGTTGAGGGGTTTTTTTTAAGCATAATGATCACTCTAAAATGCTATTTTTTTTCTCAGATGCACTTCTTATTGTTGCTTTCCTCCTTTTTTTTTTTTTTAAATGGTACTTGATAAACTGTTGTTTTGTTGTTGAATCAATGGCACAAAGTGAGCCAGAGCAAAAAGTTTCAACAATTTTCTTTTTGTTTCTAATTATTCTCCGATAAAGCTGCACAGAACAGATCTCAGACTGGCTCTAAACCTTGAGATTTGCTGACGTTTTTTTTTTTTTAAACCACTGATCAATAAAAATGAGTGCAACACTAAATCCACATGTTTGGTATTCCTTCAGGTTGCTTTTTGCTTCACGGTGATGTGAGATTGACAGAGCATAGTAAAATAAATGGCTCGACGGGGTTCAAAATGACTCTTGTCGAAAGATAACTGGCTGGTGAGGAGAAGCGAACTGTCTTGTTTTGACGCAACGCATTAGATCCCAGATCCTTTTGTTTTTCCTGTTGCGTCCGACCAGCTGAGCATGATGTAGAGCAGAGGGGCTCAAGTCCAGTTCTGCTGTCCTGCAACATTTAGAAGCATCCTTACTCCAACAAACCAGGATCAGCTCTGAACAGACCTGCTAACGAGGCAGTCATTTGATTTAGGTGTGTTGGAGCAGGGAAGCATCTGAAAGTTGTAGGATGGTAGAGCTCGAGGACTGGACTCGAGACACCTCTGATGTAGTAGGAAATCTCCTCCTTGCATGTGCTGCATGTTACTTCTGCTTTTGATGTTGTCTTTTCACATTCCAGGTTTAATCTAATGTATGTATTTGCATTTTGCAGTTACATTCTGAATCTCGCTTCGTCTTTTAACCCGCTGCAAATTAAGTAGATTTTGTAGATAAGGGAGCAGGATTTTAATATAGCTCCTGCTTTTTGTCAAACAGGAGACTTTCTCCCTCCACATATCCACCAACATCTTCTTCTTCAGCAATAGCTGATTTCTTCTGATTATCTATAGGAGTTTAAAAATCCTCACAGTGATGCGCCCCCCGGGACCGGCTCTCAAAGCTGGACAGTCCCGGACTTCAGCTGGATGAAGACCAAAGAGAGGCTGCAGGGGGGACCTCAGATGTTTGCTGTCAAGAAAAATGTGTGTGCTCGCTGCTGTGAGCTGGAGAGGAGCAAAGAAAAAGCTGAACCAGCAGAGGAGGTCTGTTTCAGTGACGTTATTTCACGTTCTGTGTAGATTCTGTTTTAGCTGGATAAACAGGATTTGCTTTACTTTTTATTCTTACCTTGGGTTGCTCTAGGATGCCTGAGGGTCTTTCAATGACTGGTTCCCTCTGATTTCCTGTAATATGATAAAACATAAGTTAGTTTGCACACTGTGGAGCAGCACACATTGTGATTAAAAAGAAGATAAAAACAGAAGGCTTCCTATCATAATGATGGCAAGCCTTTGTAAAATAAAACAGCAAATTTTAAACAAATGGAAAAATTCTCTTTTAGAAGAAAGAAATATATCAGCTAGAGGAATTGTCTCCCCAAGGTTTGGATTCAGCTTCAAAAATGAACATTTCTATATCTGCTTAGTTATCTTGAATACTAAATCTTTTTCATGCAGTCCAGTCCAAATACTATAGTCATTATTAAGATGTAAGAAACATTTCTTGAAGAAAAGCGACATTGAAAGTCTGTTAATACTTTTTATGAAAGTTTCATGAGTTCAGTCATTTCTAGTTGATCTAACAAATTTTGTAGACTGATCATTCAGCAGCCCCAGTTGAAAGTGTGAATTCTCTTTTTTCCTCTTTGAAACTTACTTGTGCTGAAAACAGTCTGTCTTTTTTTTAAATCTGTAAAGACTGAAAGTTACTTAGTCTGTTGTAATTTTAATAAATATTTTGTCAACATGTTCTCCTACCTGAGCTCCTGATCTCTGCAGCTCCTCTAGAGTTACCTTGGTTCTAATGGCTGCCTCAATAATTAACACTGAATCAGCACAGGCATTTCCTAAAATTAATATTTCTGTCACACGAATCCCAATAAAATTCATTAAGGTTTCTAGTTGTAACCAGTCAAATTGTTCTCAAAAATTAGAAAACCTTTGAAAGACCTTCAGAAGTAAGAGCTGTTGGTCAAGAACACTTCAACCTATTACAAGAATGTATTTGGAAGATATCTAAATGAAACAATAAATTATATGTTTGGAAATGTTTGCATGTTTGTCACCGGCGGACAGTGAACACACCAGTTTTTCTGTAATCACCAGAGCTGTGCAGGCCGCCTGTCCACAAGAGAAGCTGGGCCGTGCCTGTTTTGCCATCAGAGAGGTGAAGCACAAGAGGGCAAGAATTTTTCACACCCCAGAGCTCTTAATGCAGGGTCCGGTCTCCATGGAGACCCTGTCTGCAAGATAAAGACGTCATCAGTCACAGGCTTCCTGAGATCTTCTCCACTGAGCGAGACGAGTCCTCCTGCAGAATCATCCACCACTCAAGTGCCATTAAGAGTAAATTCGCTCTGCATCTTACGTAAATGTCAAAACATCCCTCTGGCATGGCCAGAACCATATCGGGAGCACCTGTCTGTGTATTTATAATCCATTTTCACCTCTTTGTTAGTTATACAGAGCAGCTCGTATCATATAATCTAAGGTTTATTAGTGATCAAAGCATTTCTTTCAGTTGCAGATCAAAGTATCTGGCCAAAGTGGTCGTTTGGGGATCAGCATCGCGGGTGGAAAAGGTTCTCTGCCTTATAAAGATCAAGATGAAGTGAGTGGTGGAGTAGGAGAGCAAATATTGCCCAATCTGTTGCAACATATCTCATCAGTCATTCACTCAGCAGCTTCTTGGCTCCCTGAACGAATGTGATCTGAAGCATCTGCCTCTAGAATCTCAACAGCATTTACAAACGGACAATACTTTGCATTTATTGTTAGCTCAAATCTTTATCCAGGCCAATAAGCTTGCTTTGTTCTTTCCCTCAGGGCATTTTTATTTCCAGAGTAGCTCAAGGAGGGCCATCCGAAAAGGCTGGGATCCTTGTTGGAGACAGAGTACTTGAGGTAGAAAACAGAAACTTTAATTTCTTTTTACTCTGGGAAAATATTCCATGAACAATCTGCTGTACTATAAATCTTTGGTTTATCACTTGTCACCAGTGGGGGGCAGCACATGACCAACAAAGGATTCTCAATAAATCTCCAGACATGTTACTTCCAGTCTTTGGGCTCCCACTTCCATTCTCTGATGCAACAATTTCTAACTTGACCTCTGCCCTTCCAGGTCAACGGCGTCAGCATGCAGTGTGCAACCCACCACGAAGCAGTCGCTGCCCTCAGGAATGCCGGGTGCTGCATTAAGCTAAAGGTGCTCAGAGAAAGGCTGCTGCCCTCAGACAATTACGTCCCGACCGTGCTTCTGGATCCACCGGACCCGGCGGGTCGGCCGGTGTGCCAGATTAGCAAACAGTCCCAGCTGGAGGAGTCAGAAAAATGTTTGCCCAAGAAGATTGAGGCTGTTGTCTGCAATGGGAACAGTGCTGTAGGTGTTTTGACAAAATCTTCAGCATGAGCAGAAAAAAATCTTTTAAAATCAGACATTGTTTTACAGCTCACAATCATGACAGATACAGAACAGAACACTGTCAATGTTTTCTCTTTCTTGTACAGCTTGTTCAGTTTTGTTGATACCGCAAACTTTTTTTTTTATGTGTTTCAGTGCGATTCTGACAGTGATCTGAACAGAACCCTGTCTAAAATCGAAGCAGAGGAATTAAAATTGGACTCACTCAAAGAGATGAATCACATAATGTCCGTAAGTAGATTAATGATTATTTACAATTGGCTATTTATGCTGCCAGTATTTGCACCCCTTGATTTCTTTCACATTTTTCCTCTGGTTACATCCATAGACTCAAGCAGCATTGACTTTTTTTCTTTTTTTTTTTAGATATTCTGTTAAACCACTACAAATTGTATAATTTTGAATCTGGATTAAAAAGATTTGTTAAAATCCAAATGAAATGTTGTGCATTTCTGTTTTGGTCTGGTAATTTGTACGTTTTGAGAGTTAAATTTTTTTCCCATTTTTCTTTTCAAAATAAAACAAATCCAGTCATATCCAACTGAGAGCCTTTATGAACAGGAAGTGTCAAGTCAAGGACAATTGGCTGGATAATTCTAATGCATGCCGCCCAACTTCAATATGAGCGTTCTTCACATCGTCGAGAAGTGCTCAAACTGGGAGAATCAATGTTACACTTAGCACCTGCAACTCTAAACCGAACAAATTAAAAGTGGTGTCTGCATATGGACAGTGCAGCTTAAAACAATGTTCATAAGAGATTCTACAAGCAGAATCTCGATAAGTTTGCATCTATGCAAGACTCTTTGTATTTTTGAATAAAAGATTACACATAACCATATTAATTTTAGGATTTTAAGGATTTACTAAAGATGTTAAGTGTTGAGACAACCCTAAAGCCTCCTACATGCTTCATCTGAAGCAGAGCAGTTCACCTAGTTGTGGGCCGTCCATTTTCGCACACACCTTTCATACAGTGGCGTAGATCACCTGGTTTTTACAGTACATCTGTTTTCTAATTCAATCCATTTTGGAATAAATTACATGTTTCACATTTTCCATTGTAAAAACACTTTAAAGCCATGTTAGCATTTCAGTGATGCTCATCTTGTGTTTGTCCATCATGCAAAGTATAAAATAAAATACCCTGATGTTTGTGGTTGTAACGTGACTCAATGTGGAAAATGTCAAGGGGTAGAAATATGTTGCAAGGCTCTATAGTTAACACATAACCTCCATTTCTCCCTTAAGCATGTAAAACTAACTCTTAAAGACATCAGATCCCTTACAACTTGCTTTTTTTCCCCTCATTCTTTTTCTTTTCTTCTTGCAGATCCCCCGGATTATACTCACTCACCCCTCTACCTCAGATGAAGATGTTGAGCTCTTGTCACAGATTCCCAGAAGAATGTGGCTTCGTGACTGACAAGCAGACCAATGTGGGCACATTTACTCATTTGGAGCCCATTTTGGAGTTTTGTGGATGCAATAGAGGGACCAGTGGTGGTTCCTCTTTTTTTCAGGGATATACATTGAAGCGTAGGAGTTTACATTCGCTCAGCATGGGCTTGTTAACCATATTAATTTTAGGATTTTAAGGATTTACTAAAGATATTTTAAAACATGTGGACTGATAATACAAGATACAAATTAATAGATTTTACAAACAAGAATCTGATGCAAAAATGTATATTTATAGCAGATTTTCTCTGGTGCAGGTTCAATTATAACACATTCCAATTAATATTTAGATAAATGTTCCTTAAGGAAAGAAACCTCAACCAACACCCACTATGTAATATTTTTTTTTGTTTCCTGCCACGGTCAAGACTTTTTTCCAGTACATAAACTTATTGCTACCAGGCTCTATCTGTTATAAAAATGATGTTTGAAATAATTTTTCTTTTGAAAAATCCCAAAATAGATGCAATAAAGGTTATTTCTTTTCTAACTGTGCCCAAATTTCAATGCTCTAGCTGATGAGTTGAGATTATGATAATGAATCTGAACACTGTGCTATTTCTGAATTGACCCCCCCATTAACATTGAAACAGAATCTTAGCATAATACTGCCACCACCATGCTAGGCAGCTAGCATAATGGTATGATGTGTAAAAGTATTAGCTTCATTCCACTTGCTATAATTCTTGTCATCTCTGCCAAAAAGCTTAATCTTTGGTCTTATTTGACCAAAATTTTCAAATAACAGAAGGTATGTGTCTACACAATTCAGCTTGTTTGTACAAATTTGATCCTGTGTTTAGGACTTAAATATTTATATTTAAAAAAATATTTAGTTTGTATGTTGTATCATTATTTAAAAACTTCATAGGATGCACCAAAAGCCTGAAAAAAGCTCCAAGTCCACCTAACACTCATGGTGATTTTTAGCATACTTAAAATTAAGACCAACAGTGTTGCTACTGAGGATTACTGTAAAACCAGTGGAAGGAATTTTTAGCATCAACCATAATTGCTGCATTTAGAGTTGAATTTAAGTCCGACGAAAACTTTTTTTTTTTTTTTTTTTTTTTTTTTTTTTTATAGAACCAATTTGTGAAAGTGAAAACACTTGTTTTGTTTGTCAAAAGCAATGACTGATGTTTGCTATATCTGTGTTACAGCGCTCTGCAAGATTTAGGTACCTCACACTTACATAAGTGTTTCTATTCCTGACAGTGTGAAGCCTTTGACTTTTTTTGGTCTATCTTGAGATGAAATGACTCATTGTTAAACAGATTGCACGGCAGGAAATCTGATCTCACTGAGGCATTATTTTACGTCTTCACATTAAAGATAAATGATGTCTCATGAGAATAAACACAATGCAGAAAAAGATAATAAAACATCTTTTTATTCACTTCACAAGACAAGGATATGTAAATTGTAAATGTGGTTTATACTTTACTTTATGTTACATGTTTTCATATTCTCACGGTAATAAAAGCAATTCTTTTTCTTAATAAACTGCAAACATCTGTTCCAGTTGTTGTTTTTGTCTTAAAGAGGCAGCAGAAGACATTTCCAATGTGATGTTTAGGCTGAAAACAAGAAAATCACTGCATATCACTGACTATTCTCCACAAGTTCTTGAAATACACAACAACCCCCTGTAGGTTGGCAATTGGTAAAATAAATATGCGTCTTCCATGTGTTGCTGTGCAACAACAGCTTTTGGGTGAAACTCCTCTGAGGACACAGTCTTGTTGGAAAGCTCTTGTATTTGCCACAATCTAATTTAGAGTCGATTAATGGAAGGTCAGGCTGACTCTGGGGAAGTGTCTCAGGACGCCTTTCTGTAAGTCAGGGAGATGATTCAAGGGGGAGGAGCACAGCTTTCACGGGAAAATTAGTTTTCCATCAGGTGCCCTTGTTCAAAATGTAATGCAGTCGTGGCTAAGCGAAAGTCCACCCTCTGCCATTTCTAGTTTTGCATAATGAATAATCTGGTATTCAGCCAGAATGTCCAATTATCTAGATATATTCCCAAGTGTACAAAATCCCGCATCTCAGTTTCCACCATGTCAATGTTATTGATAGGTTTTACATTAGTTGTTTAATAAAACCTAATCTAATAGTTAATGTTGAATAAATCATGTAAGGTTTAATTTAGATAAAATGATCTCCAGATGTTTTTTCCACACATGGAAAAATATGAATAAGAAATATCCCTGATGTTACATAAGTACTGAACCTGCTTATTAGAATATAAGCATTGTTGGTGTTGATGAAATCTTTAAATTTAAAGAAATTAGCTACCTTTATTGCTCAATGGGATTTTGACCCATTCTGCAGAATTGCACACAAACTCCTTAGCTCTCTCGGGTTCTGTGAGCTCCTTCTAGGACTTTTAGTCCTTCTCACTAATTTTCTATAGGACTCGGGTCAGGTGACTGACTGGGTCATAGCAGTCGTATTTTCTATTTTAGAAGGTGATTGAGAATTTTCTGGGCAGTGTGTTTCAGATCAATGTCTTACTGAAACATCCATCCTTGTTTCATCTTCATCATCCTGGTTACCTGTGGCAGATTTATATCAGAAATGTCACAGTACATTTGTCCATTCATCCATCCTTCAATTCCATCAGGACTGCCAGTACCCAATGCTTTTGCAGGCTTGTCTAAATTTTGCTCAACAAACTTTAAACAAGTTTCAGCAGGCTTAGAAAAGAGCCAAAATAAAAACTCTTTACTGAAAAGTAAACCTCCCCACCGATACACCAGTTGGTTGATCCAAAATTTATTAGGTAAATAAACTTACAGGTTTAGCAATTTGTTTTGTTGAACACATCAAGTAATCAATTCGTTTTGCTTTTACTCTGCAGCCAGAAGCAAATTACATCTTTCCTGAATAAATAAACCAATATCCATCAAATTTGTCCACAGATGGAAACTCTAAAAGTAGATTTTACTTTGCAAATAAAATGGGCAAACCTCAGAAAATAATAATCTCTATTAATTTTAAAATCTAACCTTCACACTTCTATTATTAAAAGAATGAATAAAGTTTTTCACCGGGAACAAAGACCACAACCATGTATTTTTTTATTCAAACTGTCTGGAGGACATTAAAGTTGAAAAGGCTTCATTACATATTTAAAACTTTAGTCTATTAACACAGGGAGTACCTGGTGCTGCAGTCTCTCCTTTGGCACCAAAAGGGAATGAGGACAATTGGGATGAAAATGTTGCTATTATACAGAATCGTATTGCTGTCACTTAAGAACATAAGGTTTTGAGCACTTTCCTGTTGCAACATAGCAATTATACTGTGCAAAAGTGATGATGTATTTTATAAACTTAAGAATCAGATTGTGTAAATGTGATAACTTCATCCACCATCATCCAGATGGTGGCAGCACTCTGCATTAAGTGCATGCAAACGAAAGATGTTGACAAGTTTACAGGAAGTGGTCAAGTTTTACTTCCTGCTTGGTGTAAGACATGGAGAGATACTGATATCCCTTTTAAATACTTTTTCAGCACTGTGTAAAATAATTATTTCTTATCAATCAGTATTTGAATATTTTGGATAACATAATTTTTCTGTGTTGATTAATTCTGCATTGATCAGATAAACAGCAAGCGGACCGCTGTGCTCAAACCAAGGTGCAGTGACTAAGTGACTAAGGAGACATGTCTAAATAAAACTTTAAATTCAACAGAACTGTTTACTGACGGACCCTACATAAGAGAACAGGATTGGCTTAGGTTGAGAGACTACAAAGGAGAGAAGCTTTTTGGGAAATATGTGGGAAGTGTAATTGGTAATGACACCCTGGGGATCACCCTTGGGATGCTCTCTTGCACTCTCCTTTTGGCAAATATTTCAAAAAGTGGTATGGTTATGCACTTCTCACACCTCTTCAGTGCCAAAGAAACTTGAAAGAAGTCTCTGGAGAGATGTGTGGAACCTCTAAAGAGTCTTTTTTTCAACCTCAAAGAGCCTGAATGTGGACTAAGGATAAATGACTGAAAATTAGGAATTATGAAAAGATGGAAGCTGCAACAACAGACATGTTTGCTACTAATCTTATTTTGAAGTCAAGCAACAGGCCAGTTATCTTTTGCTTCTTTATCTTTTGATCACCAAAAGATAAACAAGAAGTGCTTTGTCCAATGTGACGGTATTGACTTTAAGAAGTTTAAAGGGTATGAAATCTGGCTAACTTTAAAATAATATTTATCTGCTCTACTCTATCTGTGAGTGGAAGTGATTTTGCTCAAAGGGCCAAAACACAGACAATCCCTGTAACTTGGCTAATAAGGCAACAAAATGACTTTGAGAAAAATCTATAAAGCATAAATATGCAAAGAGATAAAAGTACTTGGATACAAAGACCCTTTGAAGAAAGAAAACTGACTGACTAAAGAAAACCAGAAATCACATCCATAAAAGCTATTAAATAACTTAACAATAGCCCTTTAATTGAACAAAAAAGAAAACATTAAACTCAAAATGTCTATTTAACAAGATTTTATTGTATTGCTTCTTTCAGTGTCTATTGTCTTTTCTTCATCTCTGTAGACATCAAACTTCAAACTGGAATAGCCTACTAACATTATTGTGTTGTACTGTTGCAGAAGAGGGTTTTTTAAGCTTCTAATAAAAATAACAAAGAAAGTCAACAAATGTAGCTTTATAGTTCTAACAAATGATGAGTTGCAACTGCATTTTCAAAAATAAAACCTTGCATGAATGCCAAAATAGTTTGTTCAGTTATCAATTTATTTGCAACCAACTTATGAATTCGTTTTCACGATTCACATTTTTAAGATTTATGAGCGTAAACTCAGGTGTCTTCAGAGACAACAGAAGGGAAGCAAACTTGTTACGAATGCTTTGTAACTTCTATCATTGAATAAACAAATACCTAAAACCTATGAACTCGTTTTTACATGCAATCTTGATGCATGAAGTCCTCTTTCTGTCTTTTTGATGCCCCTGTCCACCATCAGTCAGTAGGCCAACAAAGGGATCACACTTAAAAAAATTTGAGTTGTGTTTACCACAGTGGCTTTAGAAAATGAAACAAAATTTTATCTAATCATAGTGGGCATTGACTGTTTTCCTGAAAGTTCTTCTCCCCAATTTTTAAAGTACTTCACTGCAGTGACAGTGGAGATGGCAGGAAACAATTCACAACATTTTTTGTTCAAAATGGGAATTATTCTATTTTTACTGTGGATTGTAAAACATTTTCCAACCCCCAAAATTCTCTTAGGTCTTAAGCCACTCATGCAACTGTATCAGGTTCTTAGAGAGTCAGATTTAAACTCTAGAAAAAACCCCTAAAGATTACAGTTCTATCACAACATAAAACGGATGTGAAACTACTTTAAGGAAGGTCAGAGAAGTCTGGCAGGATAATCATGGGATGCAGCAGCTTAGTCCCCATCTGATAATATATTCATGAATCAAAGGTTCAGAGCTCTACATCTACATCTGTAAAAAAGCAGCACACGCATTTCAAGTTTTTGCCTGAGTTTCCGACTGCAGATTGGCAGTTTGTGTTTGTTGACAGCATTTACAAACGGAAAGATGAACAGCAGGGCATGCATTGATGAATTCAGGATGATGAAGGTAGTAATTTTGCACAATTCAGGAAGTTAAAAGCTTCAGTGTAGAAAGAGAGGAGGAAATTACCTATCACTAATTCATTGACTTAATACATGCAGAGATGGGAGCAGATGAGTGTGGGCGGGGGTCACTAGTGTGACCAAAGTGTAAAGGTTATTGACATTAGGAAACACATTTGACACTAAAGGTCATGAGCAGTGAGGAAAATGAAAGAAAGAAGATGGTGAGATAAAAAGAGACACAATGTGGGCTAAAATTGGATGAAAGTGAAAAGGATGCTGCATTAGTTTTCAGGAAATTCAGTTTATTTTTTTGTTTGATTCACAGGAACATTTGTGAATCAAAAAGACAGAGATAGACAATTAATCTTATGTCAGGCTGAATTCTGCAAACATTAATGACACATTGCAGTGTTTCCATGATGGAGGGTTTTTCTAATTTTCTCCAAAGGTTTCTTCTACACAATCTTAACAAACCTACATGTTTTACTGTTTTTGAATAAGAAAACATTTGTTGTTCAAAGACTAACTTTTCAGACTTGAATTATTAACACTTTACATACAATATAAGGTAGCAAGTTTGTTCTTAAATTAGATGTATCCATGATCATTTCCTCTTTCTATCATAAAGCAATTTAATTCACTCATATAAAGATGCAATTATTAACACTTCTGTAATTTTGAACAAAAAAGCCATAAAATCAATAAAAATGTTATTGCAGGAGCCTATTCCAATATTGTATGAATACAGCACCTTCTAGCATTGGTAAATTGTTCCCAAGGAGGAACCAGACTTAAGCAGCTGTCCAGTTCTCTGCCTGATATCTTGGTTGATTTATTTTGACTTTCCAATCATGTCAAATCAGAAAGCAGTGTTTCAGGTGTGGTCTTAAAATAAATCCACACGTGTGCCTCCAATTTACTCAAATGTGTCTGCCTCTCTGTCTATCTATAATAAATTATGTTAATCAGAGAAAATACTACCGTAAATTTACAAGGAAACATAAAGAGCATTGGGGGGTCATGTGATCTGATGAGTTCAGATTTATCCTCTTCCAGAGTGATGGGCGCATCAGGAAAAGAAGAGAGGCAATTGAATTGATGTACCCATCATGCATCATGAGTCATCTGGGGCTGCTGTCGTTGGTCAGCTCCAAGTTCACCAACATTGTGTGTCTAAAGAATGAGGTCAGCTGGCTGCCTGAATGTACTGAATATATTGTGATTTTTTTCCCCTTCCCTGATTGCACAGAAAGTGAAAATCCATAACACATCAATATTTTTTTTCTTGGAGTCTGTTCCATCCCAGAGAGCATGGAGCTCAAACAAGAGTTCAGTATGAGTTGGATCAACTAGTCGAGACGCTTCCAGCACATCGCCACCTTTGATCTGTACTTGGCTGCTCTTGCTAGCTAATCCACAAGGTGGCAATTAGCTGACAGCTTAGCTCCTTTTCAAGTGTTGTAAAAACGCACATCCACTGACTCAATTGCAAACTCATTAAGCAGCATCAATTTCAGGGTGCTCTGAAGCCAATATGTTTTACATATGGAAAACATACTTGGTTTGGATGGGACAGAATGTTCTTGCACTTCTATTATATGACTATTTTTATTACAAGAGCAGTAGAGCCGCTAAGGAGATCATTTTCCTGGCCACTGACTTCAAACTAAAACTAGGCACGTAAACACAAACAAAAATCTCTGCCAGTTCCCTGACCTGAGGAAAGATGCAGATGGCGTCTCGTATAACAGTGACCTACAAAGCTTAGGAGCCAAGCTTGATGTTGATCTAAGGCCACTACTGCTTTTTACCTCCAGACATGAACAGAGTCCAGCCCCTGATCATGAGACTGGTTAGGACTCTGGCAGTAAACCAGGGTAGACTTAATTTTTACTTAATTGACATCTCCCATATTTTACATTTCATATAATCTCAGTTAATATTATGCTCATGGGTTTAAATAAATTCAAATGTATTTTTGCAAAACAAAATGAGAACTTTTCATTCTGACAACTTGGAATTGGCATATTTTAACATAACTTTATGCTGTAAATGTTTTAAAGAGATTTTTTGGCAAAACTTGCCCATGTTAATGCATGTTAATAAGTTTTCCCCTTCCTGACTTGATCAGGCTGTCTACTGATTAAACCATTTGATCAGGCTGTTGCACATGCAACGCTTCCCCTGTGCGCTGCTGTTATTAACAAAATATATGCCTTAACCCCAGTCATCATGTTATTCTGCCAACATGCTGTGGCTCTGAAAAGTGTGTAATGACCGTTAAAATGCCAGAATTAGTCATTTTAAAGATTGTCAATAAATATTGTGACATTTATTTTTTACATTACAATTGAAAACTGAACAAATGTTTGAAACCATTGTTGTAAATGTGTCCACACCATTAAGCTTATACTTTGTTGAATTACTGGTTGATCTAAATTTAGCATCCAGTCTTTAATTTGGAGTCTATTAGAATGCCAGATCTTAACTAGCCAACATTTTGCCTTGAAACATGTCTGAGGTTGAGAGGACAGCTCTTGTTCGCCGCCCTCCTCAGTGGACTCCTTTACAGGGTTTCTGTGAAGTTTAGTTCTGGACTTTGAACAACACAATTTTCTTTCCAAGTCATTCTGATATTGATTTCAAAGCCCTTTTGGACTCTCTGTGGTCAGATACAATGAAATCTTTCTTCATTTTCAAGTTTCTATCACAGATCTCTGCGCTGCTCTTGGCAGGCGAGCGAGACTGAAGTTTTTCATCTCTTGGGATTCATTAACTTAAAAAACAATTTTCCTTCTTTGTCTGCAGGAAAATGTAATGAACCTCCATCCTAAAAACTAAAACTAGCTGAACATTTGAATTATAATTAGATTTACTGACGTAGAATTACTGAGAAAAAACTTAGAGCTTTATTTTTACACATTAATAATTATAATGCTGTTTTTTGGAGTGTACTTGTTTGATTTTTAATTGGGAAAACATATTTGACTTTTATAATCAAAGGGCATGAGAAATATCTACATATGACAGGAGGAAGCCGGACTTGCAACCTTCTGACAAACCTTTAGCCACAGTCACCTTCATCGTACATCAAAATTCGAATCAAAGTTGCATGAAAACTTATATTTCTTGTCTCATATTCTATCTTCACTTTTCCTTTGGGTTTCCTTCCCTGTCTTCCTGTCACTGCAGGTCTGGTTAGATGATAGAGAATACTCTACATAACATGCTTTGTTACTATGTCTTGCCTCTGGTAAATATTCAGTTTGGGTCCCACTTATCTACACTATGTATAGATATCGTCTTATTAATATGCAACACCAAAAGTGGCTTAAATGCAAACAGGTGGCAGCACAGGACCATGCTTTAAGTCATTGTAGTTTCCTCTGTGGGTAGACAGGGGGAAAGAGCCAGCAGGAAGAAAAACAGACAAGAGCAGCTGTGACAGAAATGAAGACGGTAGTAAGAAGGATTAGAACAGAGGTCGGCTTTCTCTCACTGATAAGGGAGATACACAAACAAACAACCAAGCAATAGAATTAGACTCATGCTGACAGAAAGCTTATTATTGGAAACCACCATATCAGTCAGTCACAACAGACTGTTGAATAGTTTGGATTTGGATCACATTGAAGCAAACAGGTTATATGATACTGTTTAAACAGATGTGTAAATACAGAAGTGCATTTAACACTTCTTTAACAATATTCAAACGTAAGAAATTCTTTAGACTATATAGGTTTATTTTGTGTGACTCATTCATTAATCTGTCATAACTGTTAACATCGCTCAATATTTTCTTAATTTATTTACAGCTAATTTAAAATAATTTCCTAAATAAATCAATTTTTAAAAGGTAGCTGGCTCAATTAAAGGAGAAAGAAAAAGGCTTGTTGTGCATTTCTCTGAAATAAGTCACAGTACATCCGTGGTTAGAACAGTCGAAAACTGCGATTTACATATTATAATATTGTTACATTAATCCTCTTACGGGGTCTCTCTGCGTGGAGCTTGCATGTTCTCCCTGAGTATGCATGTGTCCTCTCTGGCTACTCTTGCTTCCTCCCACAGTCCAGAAATCTGATCTGTTAGGTGATCTGGTTTTCTTTTAGCATGAGTCCCCGGAGTCCTGCCAGAATAAGTAACAATAGACAATGGAAGTCCAAAAAATGTCAGAGCACATAAAAATCGAAGTCCAATTACATTGTTTATTTATACTGGGATTAATATGCATTTAGGCAATTTTTAAAAGCCTAAATGATGATGTCATGATTTTTTTTTAAGACACCACAACTTCAAAACACATATTGCAGTGTACAAATGCACTCTGAGAAAAACATGTTTGTTTTTGGAGACAAGTCATTTGGTTGGATGCAAGTAGAGTGTTTTGCTGCAGACGAGCCTGGTGCACTTGGATTCATTGTGAGTTCATAATTAAGTCGACTCAGGTATTTTCAAATATTACCCAATCACGGCTTCAAAAGATCTTCACTGTGAGTTTCACAAATAGGCCTTTCAGATAACCTCATGAAAACCGGTGGCCTATTATAAAAACTATGATCCTTCCAGATGAGACCAAGACATAATTCATTGAAATAGAAAATCCTGCCAGGGGAAACATCCATCTATCAGTTTAATGCTTGTGGAGATTTCATTGTTCACAGGCGAACAGTTCCTCGGCCCTTCAATGCGACTTCAACATGTCTCGTCATCTGTGTGGGGTACTGAGGGAACATGGAAGAGAGTTTGAACACATGTGTTTTCCAAATTAGTTCCAAAGAAGCTTCATATACTACAGTACTACAATTTTTTGGAGTGGTCATAGCAAAGCTCTGATCTTATAGAAAATTCATGGACAAAAGGTTTTTGGGACAAGCTGGAAGGACAGCCCAAAAGGTTTGAAATATATGTAAACTTTGCAATTTTAAGGCGGTGAAAGACAAACAAGCAAAAAGTTTATTATTCTGATTTCTTTTTATAAAGTGTTCGCAAATATGTGTTTTCAAATGGGTGGTCAAAACTCCTGTTATTCATAAAGTAAAATAAATGAGCTACTGTGGAGCTGTCAGTTTGTCCTGGCATGTAGCACATTGTTTCTGCTTCCCAGCATACAGACTGGTGTCTGCAGGCTATTTGTGGATATAAGGCATCTATAAAAGGAAATCTGTTGGACAACACAGGTTGACTCTATTGCTCTTTCAGATTCACGATAGGAGCTGAACAGTGGGCACCTTACTTTGATGGGATGTGAAGCTTTGTTTGGGAACCCGAGGCTGTTGCAAAACCCTTTAAATGGAGAAGAACCAGAGCAGAACAGTTGAATAAGAATGTGGGAAAGGTAAGAAGGTTTTAAACTATATCATTTCATCGATGTTCATTTTAACCATCCTCTCGGGTGTTTTCTGTGGAATGATCTCAGCTAACCGCTTTGGTTCTTTGTTGATCTTTGGAAACATAAGGTCTACAACGGTATTTTACCCTAACGTCAAATAGAGCTGTAATATGAAACATCCTAATTAGGTTATTTTACATTACATCACCGTTCAATGCTACCTTCTCATGTTACCCCCTACTAACCATTACCACCCTGCAGGGTTACACACATAAACAAATGGACAACATAGTGACAGACACTGTCACTTGATACTTAACTTGGCTTCCCGCCTGGACTGAAGCGGAAAATCACTTCAGATACATTTAGAAAGTCAGAGTTACTCTTATAAACCAATTTAATGTCAGAATTACATAATAAACAAAGTAAAATTATTAACACGGACCTAATATTTATACATTTCTATATTATATTTGTTTATTCTGTGCCACTTATTATTGGAAAACTACAACTGAAAATTCTACTGACTGAAATATGTACAGTATATATAATTTTTCACTTAGCTAATTCTCATGTAAGATGCATATTATGATCTCAGTATATGTTTGTAGTCCATTTTTAGCACCCTGTGGGCTCAGTAGCAGCTGTTGGATCTCTAAATTTACACCCACTTTCCCGTCTGACAGGGGCTGTGAGCTTGTCTGTAATTAAACTCTTTACTTTGCAACACGCCCAGCAGTTTATGCATACATCATGTCGCGGCCTTCTGTTCAAAAAAGCCAAAATTTCCAATAAAGGCCGTGGGTGGTGATAGGTGGATTTTCAATTTGTACGCACTTCCGAGATGATTTATTTATTGTAAAAGTAGAGACAAAATAATTACTAAAAACGTCTTGCAACTTAATCGAAACAAAAAATTATCTCAATTTAATGTTTGGAGCTCTACAAAAGTGGTGTGAAGGTATAAAAAAGTGGTCAAAAAATAATTTTAAAAACCTCACCAGACATTTACCAAACAATACTCCACCAAGCGCCCAGTGTGTTCTTAATTACTCAAATTAATGGGAGGGTCTAAATATTAACAACGTAATCTAAACAATTCCAAATCTAAAAATTAATTACAAATTTTGGTTCTAAATGAACTTAAATATATTCTAACTACCCAAAGAACAAAACTAAATTGGTAGAAATCACAAACTACAAAAAATTTAGCATAAATTTAGCATAAATGGCCACAACATGTCAACTATCTTGATATACACCATGTGAAGGTCATTGGAGCACCTCAGTCACATGCCTGAGCTTTAATTATGATAAATATATTAGCATTCATGAACAAATGTGGATGTTAGCAGGAGGACAATGCTAAATGTCTCAAAACCATTACAAAAAACATCATTAGACAAAAGAAAAACAGCAGGGAAACTTTCAAAGTTTTTAATAGCCTTTCTTTCTTTAGTTTCATTTGTCACTTACTGGAAGGTCAGAGTTAATGTGAGTGGCCGTAAAAAACCCACACGCAGGGGTGCTGGTTCTCCAGGAAGTGATTTACTGGCTCTTACGCTGGGCTAACATGCCAGCAGCAATAACTGGGCACGCACACACCGTGACGACACGCAACAGATTGAACCAGGACCAGCTCTAAATGTGACCTATGAGGACGGTATGATCTCGGCAGGCCTGACAGCGATTACTTTACAGGAGGGCTTCACTGGCCAAGCAGGAAACACATGCTCAGTCTGTCACAGGGTAAACTTACTCCACTGAGATGATGAGCAAAGAGTTTGCAATGACATAACCACATAAAAGAGGATTGTAAAACAGCATGCAACCATTCTAACTAAAAGTTGCTTTACAATTTTAACTAAAAAAGATAAACTGCATGTCGCTGAAGGTCTCACTGTTCTCATTGCCTTTACTAAACTAATGTATAAATGCATTAATTGCAAAAATGATGGCTGTTTAAAATCTATTCATTCTCGGGACACTTTATAATGTATACACTCACATTTATCCATGTACATGTGATGAAAACAAGAAGATAAAGTTTATGCTGAGCATCAGAATGAAGGAGGGGGGTGGGATATATTTTATCATTACAGGGAATGGTATAAGAATCAGATGTGTCAGTGAGCATCTGAAAATATTTTGATGATGTCAAGAGGCAAATGGCCAGAGTGTTTAAAAATGCTAAAAAGCCACAAACATCTCATTACTCTAAAAGCATAGCCAACATTGAATCAGTTGGGATGCTGCTCCTGTGAGAAAAAAGGGATGTTGAGGCTAAATTTAAAAAAATAACAGATTGGAAAAGCTGTGACTGGTCTGATTAGGCTTCAATGATCATAGGGCAAGAACAGCAAACAGCAAAAAACATGGATCTGTCCCACCTGATGGAGGTGGTAAAATAGGAGACCTGAATTGGGACTGCCTCTGTGTGTGTGTCTACAAATGACATTGGGATTTTTTATATACATCTGAGTTCTCATATTTACTCATTAAATGTAAACTTGGTGAAACATACATTTTATATACTTCTGATAGGTCAGGACTTTTATTGAGTGCACAAATAAAAAGAATCAATAATTGTATTGAATTTCAAAATACTGTTGGTATCATGGCTGTTTTATTTTTTATTTTTTTGCCACAGAACCTTTTTAAAATCTCAGCAAATTTGTCACAGCAAATTTATATAGTGAATAAGAAATTAATTTAATTTATTCCAATCACAGTGTTGCATAAGGGAATTATGTTAGAGATCAAAGTAATGAATAGTTACTGCAATAATGATTTTTTAATAAGATGGTTTTCAATAATTTATGAAGTGACATTGGGTATAAATAAGTAATATGAGGTCTGGCAGATTAAGTTGAATAATAGTTGCAAGTTTTCAAATTAATTATGTTTTTGTGTAACTTACACACAAGGCCAATATGGAGAAGCGAATTCCTCTGATTATAATCGACTTCTTATTATTAGACTGCATTGCTTACTTTGCTTCCGGTTTTTTTGAGCCCATACAGGCTGAAACTAATTTGTGGCATTTTAAATAAAATAATGTTTCCACACTGCAAAAAGTGCCCTTTCATAAACAAGAAAAAAAGTACAAAAATAAGGTATAATTTTCTTAAAATAATAAAAATGATCTGCCAACAGAACAAGAAAATTGATCTTGTCAAGATTTTCTAAAACAAGAAAATATATCTAACCAAGATGAACCTACAAATATCTTAAAATTAGTGTATTTTTACTTAAAACAAGCCAATTTTACTTGTACAAGTAAGATATACTATCTTATTTTAAGAAAAATGTTCTCAAGTAAAGAAAATGTTACTTGACATTGAATTTCTTGAAACCAGCATAAGGCATTCTGTTACACACTCCTCCCCATAAATTAGATGGGTATAACATAAATTATTAAAAAACTACTACTGAACATATAATATATTTACATATGCAATAGTGTTGTCATAAAGTTGAATATGAGTAGATTAACAAAAAGTTCTCTTAATTCATTAGTTAAAATATTTTAAATCTGAAATGTTTCCAAGATGTGTGTAAATAAAAGATTTGTCTTTTTTTGTACCTAAATCATAGAGTATAAAATCAATGGGCAAACCTAGGCAGGCAGCTATTCTCCCAACTTAAGAAATCTGTTTGATCATCTGGAGTCATTTTCTTCAGCATTTTCTTTCCTCACATTGGTTCTTGATTATCTTTTGACACAATCAAGAAAAAAATGTGCAAGAAAAAGAGACATGTACTCTTGAGTTTTCCACCACGCTCAAAGTGTGAAAGAAAACATTTTACAAAGTTAAAGTCAGATTGTTGAGTTTTTCTTTTCACATACTACTGTTATGTTGTTAGCAGTACTAATTTGTGAATTGGAAGGAATCCAAAATGGAAGCAAAACGTGTTATGTTCTTCCAATTTGGTTCTAATAAACTGAACTGAGCCAATGTCATGGAAAGTTTTAGTATTGTGATATATACTTTATATATATACTCTAAAGGTAGACTCTCTAAATATAAAAGAGCAACATTTGCCTGTTGTTGTTAGTTGCCATTGAGTCACACAATCTTTGTAATCTTTGCATTGCCATGCACCACATTCTCAAGCTCTGACGCCATAAAACCTGTCCTATCTACAATGCTTCTTCACTAGGTGCCACTTAAAGTACTTGACTCTAAAAGCAAAGGAAACCAGAGAGGTCAAAGCAACAGGTCAGCTGTTCCGACAGTGCAGGCCAAATGTTATTGGAAATGGAGAAGGGGTCCTTTTACTGTCAGTTTAAAATTTGACATAAGTTCTTCATTTTGTGGGATACTTGATGCAAGGTAGGATAAACAATGTGACTGTCTTTGATAACGAGCTTCAATTGAGGTGTTTGAAAAAAAAAAAGAGACAAAAAAGTTAAAAGCACTTAAATGCACCACGGAGACAACAGAGCTAAAAGCCCAACTTCAAAAGGACACATTAAATAAAAAGAATAATAAAAAGAAAACTCATTGAAATTGCTGTCATAGCAAGTGTGGGTGGACTTTCAACATAACACTATCATCTAGAAATTTGGGGAACAACAAAATAAGCTTCAAAGCAAAACACCAATATAGAAATATGGAACCTTGTTTTGTGAAAATGAGGAAAATTAAACAGAAACTTCTTTAACGGATAGAAAGGTGCTTGATGAAAATGACTGCACATCTCATATTGTTATAAAATTCAAAGCACTTTCTTTCTGGGCTTCATGAAACAGACTTTTCCACACCTCTGCCCCAGTAACAAAACTCCCAATTTACAACTGTGTTTTATAAAATAGACTTGTAAAATTTTGATAAAAACTACTAATCTCTCTAACATTTTACTCTTAATTTAGGCAAAGTTGTTACACCTCATTTTGTCAAGGGTGCTCTCATGTTAAAGTAATTAAGATCTAGCACTGCAATAGGTTAATTTAAATGTATGTTTTGTTTCAAATAAAGGCTGTGAGGGGTTTCAATTTAATACCTATTTGTTATTTTTAAACTGGATGAGAGCATGACTTGATGTGACAATAGCCAAATGGTTCCCAAGAATCTGGGCATGTCAAAGCTTTGAACCACGCTGTTTAATTAACTCGCCTCCCTGGGCGTGGTTGTGTGTGTGTGTGGCTGCGCGTGTGTGTGTGCGTGTGTGTGTGTGTGTGTATCTGAGTAATGATATATCATATGTGGTGAGGAATATCACCCTATAAAGGAGAGACATAACCGAGAAAACAACTTTCAAACTCAATGTGTTCTGCCACTTTTCATAGCAACAATTTCACTTAGCATGAACAGCAAGCAGATTTTTTGCTCATGTGTATTTCAAAGACATTAAAAAGAGGGTCTTTCCAAGTGTGCATTACATTAAAATGCATTTATTTTTTTCTTTCCAATAATATTTGCAGGTTACAGTAAGGATGCCCGCTAAGCCTGCAGCATTTACCTTTGTGCCTGTGGTGCAGAAGCTGCCAATTAAAAACATTCTTGCCAGTGATGAGACGTTTTCTGCTCAGAAAGGAAAGTCAGATAAGGTAAAGCTGCAGAAGTGACATTTTACAACACATTTTACAACCTGTGATGCCACAGTTCAGGGTTTAAACACATATACTTTTAATTAACAAACTAAGGCTATGTTCACCCAGCAGGTGTTGATGCTTAATTCATATTTCTACTGAAATCTGATTTATTTATTTATTTTTTGCTTGGTCGTGCTAAATTATACAAACACAACTCTGTATGGATGGCTTAGGACCTGAAAGTGAACTGCATGCACAGAAGAAGAACGTAGACATCAGACTCCAGATGCTATTCAGTAAGATTTTTACTGCTTCATTGTAGATCTCAACTAAAGGCCAATTAATGTAATCTGTAAGGCTAACAATACAAACAGTGCTACCATCTTTCAGGAAACTTGTCAAAGACAATTCTAATCTGAAGGTTAAAACAAAGGTTGATGATCTGGCTTTGCGAGGTTGGTGTATGAACACCGATGTATCGGTGGTACAAGGACTTGCTTCCAAGGTGAAATATTTATTGGAATTTTGCTTTTCAAAAAATACTTTACAAAGATAGATTGTTTCTCTAAAATTGAACTTCTTCAAATCCTCACACTCTAACAGGTTAATGAAGGATTTAATCTATTTCAGCAACTGTCAATTGTGTGAAAAGATTTTCATCTGAAGTGATTTATCAGGTCAGGGAACTGAAGATTAAATTTGTTCACTACAGGCGTATAATCAATCTCACTTTTACTGTACCTACAGTACTTTTGTACCTCATCTTTGGGAGCGAGCTGGCAAAAATAAATTCAGTTGTAGCAGCAGCTGGTGAGGCTTTGTTATATTTCTACAACATCCTTTTGATAGAAAAATTATTGTAAAAATATAAACACATACAATTTATTCACAAGTTATTCACTCACCTCCAAATTAGTGTTTTTGGGAGTTTCAGTCTATTAAAAAAATGAACTAAAAACAGCATCTAACAGGTGTATACAGAAATTTGTGAAAGAATGGGTCACTGTGAGGAGTCCAGTGAATTACAGGGTAGTGATGAGACAGGATGCAACCTGTGCAATACGTCAGATCATAAAATAAAATCTAAATACTCTACTAGATACTAAGAAATTAGCAGTTTCTGGGAAAAAAAGAACTGAGCCATAAAATCTTAGGCTCCAAAAATTCTCAGAAAAGAGTGAATGGATGGAGGGGAACATTTAGCAAGTAGCAGTCAACAAGTCCTGGTAGCTACTTATCCTCATATGGTCTTTGGATGAGCTCCATTTTGATGGAAAAGGTTTTCATGTGTGAGTGGCTGCATTTAAGCCTTTCTGACCTCAAAATGCACACTTAGTAGAAAAGTTATAATGTTCCATAAGCACACTGCAAAACCCTGAGGAGAACTTTCCTAAAAATGTGGGATATGTTATAGTCAACGTCGTATTGGGGATTCCTCTTAAGAACATTTGTGTGAAATTAAATTGAGAGAACAAGCTAACTGCCTTTAAATTACATCTCTGTTGCATCATTTCCAATATAATGTGAGATTCTGGTTCAAACATTGCAGAAATTGCATTTTTGTCTATTTGAAATCAACATCAAATACTTTTCTAAGTGACCATAGAAATCCATTAAAATGCTCTTCTACCATAAAAGTGAACATCAAAGTCAAAATATAGCATTTTTACACAATTTAATCTAAAATTAAAAGAAATATCTTCTTCTCAAAGCTATTTTTTATGAATCAAAGCATAGCGAAATGTACAGATACATGACAGTGCACTGCGATATTAAAAGTAACCTTTCCACGGGGCTCATATTGACCCCCTATGGTGCAGCTTGCTGGAGGGCTTAAAGTGCTAAAAGGTGTTTATCCAGTATCGCTGTCGTAACAGCACTACGGTGCTGGAAGCTTGATGTCAGCTTCCTGGCTCCCAGCATGTAGACTTCAAAGGTGGCACCATTTATTTCTGAATTTCCTCCAAGGTTATTAACCCAAGGATTGGCAGGCCTTTGGGAAGTCACAGTGAGAAACATAAAAACAAAAGTTTTTCCTTCTAAGAAAGAAGAAATGATTTGTGCATCTGGCTAAGCAGTTGCCATAACTCACATATTCGGATCCTGGTTTTAACTGTACAAAGGGTTTGCTATAAAAAATTGTAATTTAAACTAAACTAAGCTAAACTGTGAAGTTTAGCGCATAAATAACAGCAGAAAATACAAAAACTGAATGATAGGAGAAAGTAGGGAAGTGGTAGGGATGTCCTCAAGCAATCTGAACCCACAGTGGTAACTACAGAGAAAGCTCGGGGTAACCTGAGCCCTCTAATTATAAGTTTTATCAAAATGGTTTTCAGCTGAGTCCTAAAAGTAGACAGGGTGCCTGTCTGTCTCAACTGGAGCTGGTTCTACAGGACAGGAGTGTCATGGCTCTTCCTGCAGCCTTTTCAATCAGCTGGAGGCATTTTGAAGATTTATCCCGTAATTGGTGTTTTCATCTACCTACACAGAAAAGACAATAGTCCAGCCTTAAAGTGACAAACACATGGACTCTTTTCCTGCATTACCCTGTTATTTCATGATAGATAAAATAAGGAAGTGGAAACCACGCTATAAAATGTTCAGATTATTGTCTTTGGCAGGGAAAGTTTGTGAGTTTACTCTGGGGGACCATGAGATTCCTGATTAATTGAATTTAAGTCTTGTATTAAATGCATAATTACATGAATTCATCATGTAAGAAACTTAAAAAAGGAGGCATAAAATAATACATTTTAGTCAGAAATAAAAATTCAAAGAAAAAAAATCTGTTCATCCTGTTAAAAAAAATCAGCATTTTTGTTATAATGTCAGTTTTAGGCAATCACCTTTTCATTAAAAATTATTCTCAAAGTAAAAACATGCAATAAAGTTATTTTGTATTATTTATACTGAATGTAGGACTGAAACAATTAATCAGACTAATTATTGATTGAAATAATTGTCAACTAATTCAGTAATCAAAAATCTTTTTCTAAATGTAGAAGATTCTAAAACAGGCAATTTAAACCTTTTGCTCTCCAATTTTTAAGCAGTTAGTAAAAAAAACCCAAACAAACAACAAATTCAGCAGATAATCTCTACAATGAATTGACTTGCTGTATAGTCTGAATTTGCTGCAAATAAAGTACAAAAGATGTGGTATGTATTCATTATGAGGACACATCACTACATTACGCAGAGGAAGCATGGGATCTTTGTTGACAGGGGTGATTTTTGTTCTTCTATCTGGGTCAGATTAGATCAGGGCATACTGTGCTTATATTTGTTTACTTACACTTCATCTTGGCAACTTGACTGACATTCATGAAGAATATCATATCAAACAAAACCAGAAAGAATATCAGAACCTTGTAGAAAGAGGTGTTATACAAACCGAGATACAGAGTATGAGTCTATGAACCCAAAGATGAATATGTTGAGAATTGAAAATAAAGAAACATCAACAAGAGTTACAATGTCAGTAAAAGTGTAAAGTAAACATGAGGGAAAGAACATCCATAAATAATTAGCTCACAGTTTTCATGTGGAAGGAACGCTGTACAGTTGTGGACGTGTGGACTCCAAAACCTATAGAAATGTTGAGTGAAGAAAAGGCACATTTCTTCAAAGTAATATTATACTGACTACAGATTCACTGAGCCATACCCCTGAAGAGTAAAGTTTATGCCTCTGCCTTGATGTTTTTATTTCCCTGATCAGAGCATTAGAAGCTTCTGTGTATGGCCCTCAAGAGAGTGATGCCTCCAACTCAAAGAATCAAACATGATACATAACCCAATGTTCACACCCAGGCAAAATAAGTCACAGGCTGCTCTAGAAATAGCTGCCAAAAGTGATTATTTGAAGTCCTGAAAACCAAGGAGATAAGGAAAATGTCATCAAAAATCTTAAAGATACACAAGAAAGGTTACATTTGGACATTTGGCTGCAAATCACTTTATCTCTGTGATAATTTCTCACTGCTGAAAGTTGCAGCTGCTGGAGGTTTCTCAAAACAAAAAAACAAAAAAAGTTTAGAAAGAGCACTCTCAAGTTCGGATCATCAATTTGCATTCATGTCTCTGACAAGAGCTCAGTACCACAAGTGTATAAATTCTGTGTCCAATTACAGTGTCACTTTAAATTAGACTGTGTTCTTTCTCGTTAAAAAAATAAAAAGCAGTTTTTAGAAAAGTTACATACTGTAGCTTTAAGTCCCACATAATTTTTTTCTTTTGCTGATAAATAGTCTGAAGGGTGATATATTTATATTTCTATGCAAATTTTGACATTTTCACATACATTTGTTTTGTTCTGCAATTTGTTGCCTAAAACAATGTCAGGCTGCCCTCCTTAAGGCTCTGCTGAGTCGAACTGAACTGGTTCTCATTGTCGAGAGACAATGAGAACTGATATTCTGTAGATATTAGAATATTTATGTTACTATATAACATTTTCAAAACTTTTTATGTTTTCAACTCATGACATATATAAAAACCGTAAAACCATCAGGCATCAAATTACATGAGAAATAGTTAACTAACTTAATTAACTTTTCTCCATTCAGGCTCCATCTGGCTTAATATGAATAAAATAAAATAAAATAAAATAAATTGTCAGTCTTCCAGGAAGCTCTCATCTGGAAGCCTTTCATTTCTCTGACTGTTGGTTATTTAAAGAAAAGCAAGGGAGCTCCAAACAAAATTTTAAATGAGTTCAGATGATTGGCGGCTGCCAATCGACTGATGTGTATTTTTAGGATGATCATCACCATGAAGTTCTTGGCAATAATTTAGCACACTCGAAGTTATTGCTCTTTTGAGCTCCCTGTATGTGGGCAGACAACCTTCCCAACGAAAGAGATATCAACTTTTTCTTCATTTAAAAATTCCTTCAATAGAAGGAAAACATTACAATTTGACAAAATCTTATGTAGGCATGGCTTATTACGCTGGACAATGATTATGTCATGACTGGGTTTTTTCTTTATTCATCAGATGCTTCATTAAAAGACAGGTTCAGCTTGAGTGCTTAATACATCCATCAGTATTTGACCCTCCAAAGATATACAAGAAATGGGTGAAATTTCAGACGTTTTTAAAAATGATGCCCAAAATTGCCAATAGCACTAGTAGATTTAGATTGAAAGCTGTTTTTATTAAATCAAGACGTCTCTTTGACATCATTAAAACAGTCTTATTTTGAAGATCTGGGACTTAATTAAAGGACATTTTGAAGGGACCTGTAGAAAAGTTATTCAACTCTACACATAAGCTTTTACAAGGCTTGAAGCTTGTTTACTTGCTAATAAAAAAATCAAAGTGTAAATCCTATAAATCTGCTACACTAAACTGAATGTCAATGCGTACAATTGTTTATAGATTTTACTGTGCATAAAATAAACTTGAACTCAAACAAATAATAATTATAGAAAAACAAATACGCCTCAAACAAATCAGCAACTTCTCCAGATGGAAGGAGTTGCTACATTGATGCCAGCAGGGCATGTGAATTATCTGGGGTATGTGTTGTGGTGAACCCATGCTCAGCCTAGAAGCTCAGCCAGGCTCTATGAAGTTCATCTCAGCTCCTCTCAGGTTTCAAAAGTTCTCCTCCACATAAATGTTTTTGCTTTTTTCCCGGTCAGAACACAGCTGTGTCCCAGGAGAGGACATCCAGAGAGACCATGTCAGAGGAAGACATTTACAAAGCGGAGATTGTCTTTATCAAGGACGTCTTGGAGGGAGGAGAACGAAACACAGTCCAGCTGGAGGCAAAACCACGAGTAAGTCAGAAATAAAATATTCTGCATGATAGTTTTATTAAATTTACACATAAAGAAGAAATACTGATATTGCCTGACCCAAATATGTCATTTCTAATCCACTTAATTTGAACTATTTTTTGTTTAAAAATGTAGTAGGAAGATGATTAACAGATTACAATAAATTTAAGATGATCTTTCAGATGTACATGCACTGTAACTGACAGATGTAAAAAATGTTATTCTGCATGTCCAATAGCATTGCTCACTTGTCTTGTCTTGATTCTAAACAAAATTAGAAATAAAATGTAAAAAAATAACACAAATTTAATATTTCTTTTTCCAGTTTAGTCCTTTGCCAGATCATAAGAGCCTCTCTCGAACCAAGGCGTCTCCTTCAGTCGGCGCCCCATCTGAAAATACACCCGACCATGAGGCCATAGCGACGGTCTCCATGGAAGCAGTTGTTGACAAATGCAGAGGCAGTCCCTGCCTGCAGCGTCACAATATCTCTGGACATTCTGAACATAGCTTGGGCTACTTTGCAAACAGTGTGTCTGTGCCAGAAGACAGAACAAGCCCCACAAACTCTACAGACCTCTTCCCCACCCCGTTTTCCTCCAGAGAGTCCATTCTGTCAGAGGGCTTGGATAAAGAGCCGGGTTGGTACTCCATGCAGCCTTCCTCTGTGGCTTCTCCTGCTTCTTTTAGCAGAACTGTTTCTCAGTGCTCATCTATCCGCTCTGGAGTCTTCTCCCCTGCTGTGGTTCAGATCAGGAAGCACTCTCTCGCACCTGGCTCTAGTCTGATTCACACTCCTCAGACCTGTTTCTCGTCCTGTGACAGCCTTTCCTCCTCCACATGTCTGCAGACCCCCACTTCCCGGCGTCGCCCCCCTCTCACCCGGCTGTCCCTCCTCACTGCCATCCTCAGAAAAGGTCGCCTTCCTGTGCTGTCTGCCACGCTGCAGAGGCCTTACACCCCCTGCTGGCCTGTCAACCCTGTGACTCTGTCTGTGTGCAATGCATGCTCAGCCGCCTGCAGCGTGGCTTCCATTCCTCTGCAGTTTTCATCTCAGTTTTCCTCGTCCACCTCTGTAGACAGTCAAAACCCTGTTTGCCGAGAGCCCAGCGGCGTTGTCAGTGCTCCTTTGATGGCGGAGTCAAGTAAACACCATGGGAAATGTCTTCAAACTCAGGTGACGAGCGGCGAACTTAGAAAAGCTCAGGTAAAGACCCACAATCTCCCCAAAACCACCCCACCTCTGTTTCCAAATTTGAAATTAGTTTCTGTGACACAGCATGAACAACCAGCCATGGCGGCTACAACAAAGAATTTTATTTCAAAGCGGCATGAGCAGAGGCCCACCATGCTCCTCAAGGACCATTTTAATAACAACTCCAGAAAACTCTTATCGCCAACCTCTTCATCTGTTAAGGAGCCAGAGACCTCCTCGCCGCGGAAATCGACCTGCCAACCAAACTCCTCTCTCTGGAGGCTCCGAATGCTCTCTCAGCAGCTGAGATCGCCGCCGGTCTCCCCTCCACATCTGCAGCCCTCTCCGCCACACATCACACCTTTGAACACACGTTCCTCTCTCCCTCACTTACAACCAACAACAAAGGTTGGAGGACGTGAATCAGAGGGGAGCGGCCATGTTTCCAGAGGACCCACACCTTCTCAGACTCATCCAAAGCCCCGCAGTCTGTCTCCGTTTTGCTACACAACCATAGCTTTTCCCGGATGGTCGTCGCCCACAAGTACGCCCGCGCCTACGCCCACGCCTACGCCCTCTCCCGCTCCACCAATCAGAGACCTCACCTCTTCTCCTTCCTTGTCCCTCTGCTCCACGCCGTCCCCCAGGCCAGGGAGTGGAATATCAGACTGCAGTGACAGGGAGGGTAAAAAAAGAAAGGTAGTGTCCTTGTCTATCACAAGCATGACTTTGATGCACTAATGGTGTTGTTTTCTATTCCTGGCTGACACTGTTCTCTCATGCTGTGTGATTAAAATGAGCTGTTGCCTGCTGTTAGGATGTCAGGTTTTGTTCTCTGTATTTAGATGTCTGTCTGTGTTTGTCACATGAGCCATTGCTGCTGCTATGGATTATCAATCTGCACAGGTTTCCACATCAGTGCTCATGACCACACATCTGGAAAAGCTGTTTGGTGTCAAAACTTTGCATTTATGATCTAAAATAACACAGCATGCCCAGTAATGTCTGTTTTTGGACTATAGACGAGATGCCTAACACACAGGGCCATGCAAAGGATTTAAAGTCCTTAACTTTTTATTCATTTTATTAAATTTTTTTTTACAATTTCTCACATTACAGCAGAAGAAAATCAATGCATTTTGTTCTAATTTTCTTCTTTTTGTTAACAAATTAAAATCTGAAAAAGCCTGTAGGCATAATTCATCTCCCCTGAGCCAATCATTTGTAGACTCTGCTTTTCACAGCAATTAACAGAAATAGTCCCAATTAGCCAATTTGATTTGGGTCTGAACTGTGAAAGTGTCATTCTAACCCACACTTACTTAATCCATTGTACCTCTGGCTGGATTTTAGCCAGAGGTACTAAAATACAGCCAATGTATTTTAGTGTATCTCTTACTGCCCTTCAACTTTTAACTGCTACACTGTTCATGACCAGGAAAAGCATCCCCATATCATAATGTCACCAGAGAAGGAGTTTGTCAAGATTAATGTGTTGTTAGTTTTCCTCCATACATGGGCCAAATTTTTTTTATTTATTTTGGTCTCATCTTCCACGTTTTCTGTTATAAGTAGTTTTATAAAGCGTTGAGGGGTATGAATATTTATTTTCTTGACTGCTTCTAATTTTTGCTAATTTGGAACATTTTTATGTAGTTTTGCTTTAGGGTGAGTTACAAAGCTGAAATGCTCTATGAAGTGCAACTCCAGACATTTTAGAAGGATATTATTTCATAAAATTACAGAAATCTGATTCATAATTCATTTGTATACATTGTCTGCTTTTTTTCCTCTCCCTCTCCCTAAACAGCATGCACACAAGATTAAGTCAAGCTACAAATCACTGGCTGCAATACCAACAAACACGATTCTCTTGGATCAGCAAGTGAGTTCACATATTTAACTCTAATCCCTCTAATTCATCCTGTGATCCCGTTAAACATCCAGAAGATGTTTGTAATGCCCAAAAAATTTACAGTGTCGGTGAGAATAATTTACATGTTAATATATGTAAAAGGGCAAAAGAAAGTTTAAATAAAATCTCCAGTTTTTGAGTTGTGACATAAAAAAAACAAAACAAAAAACAATGAAATGTTTCTTGAAGAAATTCTGTAGCATGTTTCTTTTCTTTTTTTAACTCTCCTTGTATAAGAAAATACATTTATTTTAGTCACCGAAAATCTTAGCTTCAGGAAGATTCTCCCAATACATCGAGTTTAGGCACTTTACAAGATTTCTTGTAGAAAGCACCGATTTTACATTTCTTCTGCTGCTTCCCAGTTGAAAATTGTCCTGCCTTTTTGACTTCCCCAATACTTTTTTGGTAAATTATATGTTTCCTATGTGATCATCTAAGAAAAGGAACACAAAAGAACAGTACAACTCCCCAGCATTATTGAAACTTTGAAATGTATGCAGTTGTTTTCCTTGACTTATTTCACCTTTCAAGCTTTCTTCTAGCATCATTTCTGAACGAAAAGAATCGCAACAATTTATAAAAAAATCACTTTAGAAATCCATGGTCTCTGTCTGTTTCTGGTTCAGTGTGCTATGTGTGGTTTGGGTAAAAAAAAAAAAAAATTCTATATTTTTGTTCTATTCTATTCTTCACAGACACTGATCTTTCAAGTTCTTATTTTATGATGGTCAAAAACTTTTGACTGTCTTCCAGTCATGTGTAATAAATGCTGGCTTTTGAATTTCAATTTCAGTCCTCTGAACTTGTAGAGATTTGGTGGTTCTTGGACTATTTAGAAAAACTAATAGATGCTTTATTCTTCATCTTTAAAGATATGAACCTAAAATTCAAAGTACAGCAACAAATGTAAACAACTCTGTAAAGGATCTGTAAAAATACATAAGGTTTTGCACAGTAGCATAATAAAAATTAAAATAAAAAACAAGTTTTTAATTTCAGTGCTTACAAATAGTCAAACAAAAAAATCCAACATAAAAAACATACTTAATATAAAATCAGCTGTGCCACATTTCTTGTTGATTCTGCTTTTCAAACTTCGTACAACTCCGTTCTGACAATACGTTTGACGTGGGTTTGAGGAACCGTTAAGTCCTAAAAGCAATTAAAGTTTGTATTTTTTTCCTCTAAATTTTTAAGTTATGGCACAACCTATCAGGAATTAATAACTAATCTGTCAGCTGGTGATTTTCAGCTAAACTCCATATGGAGAATGTGTCCATTCTCATTCTCCATATATTCACCTTTTTGATAGTTGGGTTGAAAACATATAGAACAAACATGGTCACTTTAAATAGACCTGTGCTGTTATCATTCATAACACCTATTGAAAGATAACAGTCTATAAACACATTTTCTTTCTGCAGTAAAAAAAAGATAAATAAGGTCTTCAGAAGAAATATATTTTCAAAATCAAGTCATTCTTGGAGAGATTGAATATGGTCACAGTGATGCATTTCTACTACCTTGGATTTTATACAGACAATAATTGATGGATGATGTATTTTGTACTTTTTGGTTGAAACTTGGCCCTTTTTATTTCTTTGTTTTCATAGGCAATAGATGAAGAAGTGGAAAGAAAAATTAATGACTGTAACTCCATGGCTAGAACTCCGACAGACACCCATGCAGAAGTAAAAGGGCACAAAGCTTCTTATTGTATTCATGCATCATACTTCATACAAGTGTTAATAATCTTGTTCTGTCTGCAGATGTGCTCTCCTGCTGAGCTCCGTCAAAAGTCAGAGGACCTTTACGCAGTTATTGATGAGATCCTGGCAAACTCCAGTCCACCAGTGAGTTCTGTGATTGATTGCTGAAATTAAAACTAAAATTATGCAAGAGCAAATTGTGAATCACGATATTGAAAGTGAATTAATGGAATAATTTATACACCTTGTAATTGCAAAACATCCCAGTGCCAGAAAACCTCCAAGTCATCAACTACCAAGGAGCATTTTCAGGTAATTTGTAACATTGTGCTGTAGATACTGGTTCATAATACACGTTTGACTGTGAGTCAAATTGCTGGAGGTTATATGAGAAAATTACCACAACTTTTTGCTTTTGTTTTACTTGAAACCAAAAATAATGTACAAACAAATCACAAATCGCTTTAGGTGTTTGTATAAAATTTCTGCCTGCTTCACAAAAAATGAACTAATGTCATTCATGCCAGGTAATTCACATAATATAAGGCCTAAAGCAAAGATGCTAAATGCATGAAAATATTAGGCACCCATTGACTATAAATATATTTACATGTTTATATATATTACAATACTTGATCAGGTCTCCTAAATTAATATGGAGGCAGCTAGCTTGTGGCATGATGAATCACCTTTGGACCACTAAGAAACAGTCGAGTCCCCTCAACTCAAGGAATGCAACAGGTGTAGTATATGTCCTCATTACATGAACTATGCACTCAGAGTATCTGCCCTCTACTCAGGAATTGTTAACCCTGCTTTCTGAAATGGGGCTCTGTTGGCTCATGAAGCACTGACTCCAGCCATGTCTCGACAATCTTCCCAAATCTTTGAAAGGGCTTTGCTTCAAAACCCTTCAAATGGTTACAGGAAAATTGTTTTTCTTTCCACTTATTTTTTTATTTAGTATGCTTAGATGCAGTATGTTTGCTAAATAGGATACAGAGAATAGAAATAATCAGCTTTCACGTTCAATCAGAATTTGAATTAAAATGGGGAATTACCACAGATGCAAACACTTCCTACAAAACTGCTTTGGACTTTTGTAAAAAAGATATTCTCATTTATGCTGAGACATTAACTGTATGAGGGATTAAAGAGAATTTTGACTCCATAAAATTGGTATGTATGAGGAAAAAACACATTGATTTTTGATCAAAGGAGACAGCCTCATGTAGTTTTCAGAATAAACAAGATCAGCTCAAAGTGTCAAGCAATATTTGTCAGTGTGCTGTGGATTGAAGGCTGTTTTACAAATAAATCATTGTTTTTACGCCTTACTTTTTCATTTTTAGCTCAGACCTTCATTTTCAAAATCCTTGGGCCGTGAAACCAAATATGTGAGTAGTTTTTCTTTTCATTCATTTCAAGGTGTTACTCCCAACAGAACCTCTGCAACATCTTGCTGCTCCTTGTATTTTGTTTCTTTTATATAATATCAGTCTCTAATTAGTTTTGTCACTGAATTTAGGACTACTTAGTTACACTTTTGTCATCCATAGAATATATTTTACAATATATTCTATTGCAATATTACAATAGAATATATTACAATATTCTATTGTAATATATAGAATATATAACAGATATGTTACCTACACAAAAAAGAAGCTCTCTTCTAAAGGGAAGAGCTGGTAGGTAAAACCAAAATCTTTACTTTGACACAATAAATTTAATAGAACTGTTCAAATACAAAAATGGTTTCCAATTGAGTGAGGTGAGAATACCAATGAGGGATGATTTATTTTGTCTGAGTATGAACACAGAAACTAGTAAGAAAATATTCATCAAGCTGATTTGGCCCTCAAAAAGTCCCCGAAATTCTTTTTTCTTTATTAAATAAATTGTGGCTGTAATTTTTTGACATTATGATTCCACTGCATTTTACATTTTGATTTCTAAGAATGCAACAGGTGTAGTGCATGTCAAGTATATTTGGTCAATAAGTATACAAATTTGCTCCCACAAAAACACTGTTTGGGAATTCATTAGTATTTAATTAACAAAATAAATAACTGCTGAAAGTTTCATTCAAAATCCTATTGACATTGTTATATTTCATATGTATTTCATCAGAACTGGCATACAGGAAAATGACAGAAATTAGCTTTTGTGTTTTATGTAACTATCTCTTAAATACACAATAATGCAGTGCTATTAAGTTATTTTTTTTGTTTACACAATTAATGCATAGTTAGGAGGACTACATGTTTTTCTTATACAGTACTTAGTTTGTGTTCTGTAAATGCACACACCAAGAATGAAGTAAACAATTAGCTGTATATATGGTATAATTTTTAAACAGCATGCAATCTTCTGTCATTATTTCCAGCAAGCATTCAATGCTTTCTTTTTATTCAGGCATCATTATGCAGCCTGCATCCGTCTGCCAATAAGCCGAGGAATCTAACAGATGTTGAAAAGGTACGAAATCTTTTACCTTGTAAATGTTGGTATGTTAAATCTCTGCTCGTAACAGATTGTTGTTCTTTTGGTCTAGACAAAACCTGGGATGATTCGTCCGATGTCAGCTATTCCAAGACTTACAGAGGAGATTGAAGATCGGTTTAAATCAATTTCCTTGAGAAAATATTTTCATCAAGCCATGCCTGATAAGAAAAAGGTGAGATTTATGATGAGTTTGATGAAGAAAAACAAAAAAGAAAGAATCTGGGACTAATTTTGAGTAACAGATATCACATTTTTTTTATAACTGCCCTATTTGGTGTAGCGTTTGAGAAACTTAGTACCAAATACCTGTATGCTGGAATACAAATATACAGTAGTAAGAAAAAGCACAATCATTAAGGTTCACAAGACTCCTTCTTTACTTTAACTAATGAACCTTCTCTTCTCTCTCTGAGCATCAATTAGATATGCAAAATATCAAACATTAACTGCTGAGTTTAGTAGCTCCATTATAGTAGAGGGCAAAGATATATAGATGCAATTTGTGAGACTGGACCAGCGGAGCAAACTATAGTTTTAGATATCAGTTGCTGAGGTGACAGTCATGGTAAATGAGAGGAGATTCTGTTCCTGTATATCAAAATAATAAGGTGTCTGACCCAGGGCAGGAGGACAGATTTAGACTGCATATTTTATGATCGCTGCCTCTGAGTGAAGATGTGCACAGTGTCTATAAAAAAAAAGACACTGCTCTACATGGAGCAGCGCTGGCCCTAGCCATGTTGGCATCCTGAGATTTTATTTGGTGCCATCAGCTTGTTTTGTTCATCTATGTTTTATTTTTTGCCTTTTGCATTTTCTCCTGGTTTTGATTTTCAAATATTTCAATATTTCAAATATTTATCTGAAAATGTGACTAAAACTAGAAGTGCATGTTTTACAAATTAAGCTATATTGATCTTAAATAAATAGTCGAAATAATTTTTTCTATTTTGAAAACTTTTCATTTCAAACAGTCATTTCAAGATTGTTTTATTTTATTGTCATTCTTCAGAAGGTAATAAAGTTATTTTATCTCTCATCCTCAAACATAAAATTCCTTCACAGTGTAAATGAATACAATTGGAAGAACTTGGTCTCATTTGGTATTGCTAATCGTAGGAGTAAATCTCTCTGGTTTTTCAAATTCCAACTTCAACACACACATTTGTGTTACATTATTCGAGGTTTAAGCATAACCTGGTTACTGGAACAGCAAAGCTGCAATCTGAGTATTCTTGAAATAATACAAAATAGGTTTTATGAGACCAGATTTTACTCACATTAATTTAACTCTCCGTGAAACTGAGTTTTTTTTTGTTGTTGCTCCAGAACTTTTTCAAAAATTCGCCTTAAACATGTCAAGCACGTTAGAATTAGCATTTTGACAATGAGCAGGCATTGAACAAGCTGAGTACATAACATCTTCAAGGTTGAGGACAGGTTGGGGATTTGTTTTAGAAGGATTATGAGTCACGGTAGTTGTAAGGAATATATTTTCGGTTTATTTATTATCATTGTCCAAGAGCAGTGTTTCTCAATCTTGATCCTCAGGGGCTATTGCCCTGCTTGTTTAAGGTGTTTTCTTTTTGGCCTGACCTGAATAAGTGGGCGATAAACAGGCCTCTTCAGCACATGTTGGCTGGCAGGAGCTAATGCTATCATTTGAATCAAGTGTGCCAAAGCACACCTGATTGCTGGCCAGTTGTGTCTGAAGACCAGGTTTGATGAAATCTGCCCAGGAAAGAGCAATCCCCTTATCTAGAATGTGAGGACTTTGTCCACTGTCCACTGTGACCAAACCACACTTTATATACACAGTGTGCAGAACGTGCTCTATGGCCACCTTCAGCTGATAGAAGTTTTGTTGGGGAACCAAAACAGATCTAAAATTGATCTGTTATGGTCAAAACTTGGAAGGATGTTTTTCCCTTCTGCTCTCTCTCTCTTCTTGTAATACACAAATATCAACAGCATGTGTTGCTTAGCCTGTAGCATAATTAGGGAGTGCAGTAATGTCTGAACTGTTACTGGAACCTGGCAGAGGTAAATTCTGGGCACTCACAAAACACAGAGTAAACACATTACTGAGTTGTTTTTATGTTCAGCAGAGACAGAAGTGAAACTTCTTCCAAGATTACTGAGAAATTTTACAACTCTGTGTACGTCAGTGCTTCAGTTTTGAACACACACAGCATGTGAACACACATGATTGATTGTTTATGTACCCATTTAAAAGATACATGTGGATTAGTTAATCTAATGCATTTTAATTAGATAAAGTAGAGCTATCAGCTACTACATCACCAGACCTTTTGCTGTAGAAACATCTTCCTTTTAAACTTTCCACAACCAGGGGTGAACCAACCAGGGTCATTTAATACAGAATAGATCAAACAATAATTTTGGAAGGAGACCAGCTTTAATGTCAGTGTCAAGTGTGTGGCTAAAGGTAACAACTCTTTGAGTCTGAACGTACCCATCAACTAACTAAGTGTTTCAAAAGGTTATGTCACAGCCTTTTGTTCCATAAAAACAAATTTTCATTAAAGGTTGTGGGTGGTAACAGGTGAGTTTTGGATTTGTCTGCAAATGGCCACAACAGGTTATTTTGTACAACTGGAAACTGCTGATCAGCATCCATTAAATTTAAAAAAGTACTTGAGCTATAACCCCAAATTTTAGAGTTGACATCAGGTGAAACAGGCATCGTGGATGCAGAACAAGATCAGCCCACTCCAGTTCAACCTTATCTTATGCACCCCTGGTCAGACAGTCAAAGCCACTCTCAGAAGAAGACAGAATCTCTGGCAGTAAAGGTGCTTTAACACAAAGATGGCACAGACAGACAGTGGATCACATCCTGTGAAGAAAACCATACACAAACCAACTGTGGGTTTGACTGTATGTCTGCTAAACCCACTGTAAGAAATCCCTTCAAATGTGGAAAGCAGAACATCAATATCAGTGTAATTTAAATGGTGTATTGTAGTAAGTCATGATTATACTAGTGTGGTGCCTGTGCCAGGCATTGACAGGGTTCCATATATTGATAGCTGTGGGTCACTAAGTCAAAGTTCAGGGCTGTTTTGTTGCCCCACTCCATCCCTGGTTGCCAGACTGCCCACTACATGAATTTTTTCTGCCCAATACATCACCACAACAACTCTTTGAAGATACTTGCATGAAGTTATAATAACATTTAATATCCCCTTTGGGGGAAAAAATAATTTGTGAATTTAACTTGTTTGGAATCTGTTGTTCGTAGTTTTGGATTGTCATATTTAATTTTATGCAAATGATTTCAGAACCCTGAGAAAAACCTCAAAATTTTTATGTTGTACTTTATAACCGACAAAAGCTGTACTTTTCGTTTTACCATGACAACAGATATGAAGGCTGATGCAGATTTGGTCAGAGTAGATTTTCTGAATTTGTATTTTTTTTGTTCAGGGTGTTGACAAGATGAGTGATTGCACAACTGAGCTCTGGTTGATTAAGCTTGTTTCTTTATTTGCACACAAAGCCAGGAAGATGCATCTAATTACAGACACTCACCGGGGATTGTGCATCTGCATTCTAATGCCAGAGCTGAAGCGACGTACTTCTGCAGTTAAGTAGATTACACGACAGTTTGCTGAACAGTTTTCTGGCATATTGACTTACAGGATTACCAGAGCCACACATCAGAAGGGATTATGGCCACAGTTCACTAATAAGAACTCAAGTCTCTTCAATTAAAGCATGTCCAGGGCTCTGGAAGAGGAAGAAAGTTAAACATACAGCTCAGACAGCAATCTAAGAAAGGTTGGGGAATTTTTTACCAGAGATCATTATCAACAGCTCATACATAATTCGTAATATAATGATTAAAATGTTTCTTTAATTCTAATATGGACAAAAAATGCAAAATCATAAGTATCAGAAATATGTTTTTGTTATTTCTGATGTTACACTGTAGACTGTGAGGTGAACATTTCTTCTCTAGAGTATCAAGTCACTGACACTTCACAGTATGAGGCAACATTGCAAACAAACTCATCAACCATAATACCACAACAGTAAAACTGAATGTTGGCAATGTGGCACATTTTGCAGATGTTCGTCAGCTTATCTGCTGCCTACTCTTTCCTATTTTGGGCCTTGTTCTGTCACTAACAATTACAATGTGTTTCAGTGATTGCTGCCAAAAAAAGGCAGCCACATCACCACTCTATGTGGTATTCCATTGGCTTAAATTTTGAGACTCTACGATGGAGAAAAACTAAAAGAGAAAACGTCATAAGCACACAGGAAAAGGTTAAGCAAAAGAAAAAAGGCTTGAAGGAGATGGAGAAACAGGCAGGGTTACGTGACACCAAATATTCAATGATTTCACTCTCCTCTTGTCTCCCATTTTGAGCTAGGAGACAAGAGTTGGAGAGGAAAAGGAGATAAGATCTCTTAGTTGATTAACTACAGAGACAAATTCAAAATACAGTAAATTTTAAACCTTATTTAAAGCCAAACAGTCCTTTTCTATTAATTAGCTGGAAAGAATCACATTCAGCAAGTTGTTAATTAATACATTTTTTCAACTTTTTCACCTTTTGTAATGTTACAACCACAAACTGCAACATAGTTTGTTGTATGAAACCAACAGTTCATAGCAGTAAAGTGGAAGGAAATGGTTCACGGAATATGCAAGAAGTTTAATTCTTGGTGCATTTCCACCAAGACAATGCTTAATGGAATTATTCTTCATATTATTCTAGTTACCTGTTATGCACTTCCACAGGTGGCAGTGGATTATTTTTTCCTTTCCTCCTCGCAGAAAAGCTCAGCCTTTCTCAGACTTGTTCAAGTTTGGATACTGACTATGATGACTAAACATGTAAATATGGTCTGATGATTTAAAGTGTGTTGTTGTTGCTCTAGCTGTAGGTTTAGGGTTATTTTACTGCTGAAGACTGAACCTCCACTTCAGTGTCAAGTGTTTTCCAGCCTCCCACACATTTTCTTGTAGGAGTGTCAGATGGTTGTGGTGGAGTTTGGCAAAGAGCAGGTAAGCAAACAGTTGCTCCATAATGGTGACCATGTATGTCTATTTATTAAAAGAGAGACTCATAAATTGTGGAACTGGTTAGAGAGGGCTAAAGAGTAATAAACT
Source organism: Gambusia affinis (assembly GCF_019740435.1). Taxonomy (NCBI): domain Eukaryota; kingdom Metazoa; phylum Chordata; class Actinopteri; order Cyprinodontiformes; family Poeciliidae; genus Gambusia; species Gambusia affinis. Next base: position 15,971,244 of record NC_057880.1, read on the forward strand.
GGAAGCAGCAAAGCAACTGGAATAGAGAGAACCACCCTGCTCCACCTCAGGCTAAAGAGAGCAGAGGCAGGAGTTGTGACGAGGTTTGTGGTGAGGGAGAATGGGCAGAGCTGTCAGCCAAATTGCTCCAGGCAGTGTATCCATGGTGGGACATTTGGGGAGGGAAGAATGGGTGGTGAGAGGAAAATCTCTGAAGTTGATTAAAGGTCTTGGTGCAGGGAATGTCACTGGGAAGGAATCCACAAGGTCTTTGGTCTGCTTCCACATCTGCTGGCAGATCTACCAGAAGAATGATGAGAAGTTCATATCGGCATGTCATCTGACAATTGTCCACCACAGTGAGGCACCTTCAAGGGAGGACAAAACCGACCATGTCAAAGAATTACCTCAACAAATTTTTTTAGTCTATGAATAATATATACAATATATAAATTCACCAGAGAAATATCTCAAGAAACTAAACTCAGTGTGTCATTGTGCTCTTCATCTTATTAGTTGTGGAAATTGTGTCCACCATTTGCAGATAACTGGAACTACGTTTCTCTGAGCTGACTAATTTTATAAGTAGGTCCAATATGCAGTATGGACTTCATTTCCGTTTGTTTCTTCATTATGTTTGTTCCCAGAGCTAAGACAGATCTGGGTGTGTAAATATGTTGCTCACATCAGCCTGGAATGACTTTCAACAAGAGACACTTAGTGAACTAAAAGTAATGAAGCTGTGAAGAAGAGTGGACTTGCTTTTGACAGTCAATCAGTTTTTAATCATCTTTTTTATTTTATGTTTTGATGCTTTTAAGCTGAACAAATGTATGTTGCGGAGTGAATGACAATGCTGATTGTAAACATCACTGCTAATTTGCCAGGTCCCTTTTAAAAATGAGACTGTAGATCAGGTCTGGGTAAATTATTATTATTATTATTATTATTATTATTATTATTATTATTATTGAGTCAAGGAAGCCGTGAGGCTCTTATATTCTGGGCAATAATAAGCATATCAAAATAATCCAAATACAAACCAAACAAAGACACAAACCCAGACAAATATTTGTTATTGCTTTGTATTTTGCCTAATCAATGGGCAGAATTGATTGAGCAAGCTTGAGCTAGCATTAGGTAATGACTGAGCGAGCTGGTCAGAGCTGTCAACTCTGACCAGCTCCCCTTTTCAAGAAAAACATTTCCACAGCATGATACTGCCACCACCATAGTTTGCCTTGGAGATGAAGGGAACTTGGTGGATGTTTAATGTTAATTACTGATTCACACTTTGTTCACTCCTAACTACGTTTTCTTACAGCCTTGATGGAAGTAAAAAAACACACATCATTTTCCTTCTGCTCCACAGAAACAATTGCTTTTTCTTGGTCAGAAACTTAAAATCCCTGTGTAATAAATTCAGATTTATGGTTGAAACAAAATCACTACTTTTTGTTTGACATACCTCATTTAACCTTAAATTAGCTGAACAGTGGCATTTGCTAGAAATCTGAAAAGTCTCCAGCAGTATTTCTTCAACCATTTATTCATCTTTTATTCATCTTCTTGTTTGTTTTCTACCCCATTGCCTCTCACATCAGATGCTCCCAGGGTGATTCAATTTTTCCTTTACAAGCTGCTGATTTTCTGGCCTGTTCCCCAAACTTCTTGTCAGAAAGATTCAATTGGAGAGCAGTAGAAAATTGAGACTCCTCTTTTTGCCTTCATGCAATTTCGTGCATTTACGTCCTTCCTTTCTCATGTTAAGCACACTTCACTTGAGTGAGTCTATTAAAAAAAAAAAGGAAATGGTGTTCCGTTCTGCTGAGGAAAGACAGGTTAGAGGAGCTGAAAGTAAATAAGCTGACAATTCTGCTTGCACTATAGAAACAACCATTCTCACAGGTATTTCAGAAAACCTTCTACAAAGAGTCTTCCTATAAGGAAGGACTCTGATGCAAACTTTTCAAGACCTTCAAACTGTCATACACAGAACATAACATAGAAAACTTGTAGCCAAAGAAATTTGAGAATTTTTCCCATCTGCAAATTAACAGGCTTTAAAAATAAAGTATAATACGAAAAAAAAATCCAGTTTGAGTTTGCAGTTATTAAAAAAACTGCAAACTCATTACATATATAGTGAAAAGTAAATAAGTTTATTTATGTATATGTATTAACAAATAGCAAAATAGGCATTGCCCAATTTCCTTTGTTCCCATAACAACTTTAATTTTATGTAAAAGAACAATGATATCTGTGACACGTCAAAGATTGATCATTGTATTAGGCTGACCTTTTTGTCCACTTCAAGATGGGTTCAAGTGCACATGAATTGAAACCACAACAGCTGTCATTCATTAAGCATAAGGACCCAGAGGCCAGGTCTTTCTCAGAAGCACCCAGACTTTATGGCACAATATGCAGATTTAGGCTGCAGTGAGAAGATAGTTTTGGGTCACATAGAAAATAAAACATTAAACCAGGTGGTGTAAATCAACAACCACTAAACTGATGGGAGTTTAATGTGGTTTAAATGTTGCACGTCTGATCTACATTTAACTCAAAAACACTTTGAAAGAGCTTTTGAGGTGAAAGTATTTCAAAAAATCAGTGAATGTGTCTGCTGATTTTAAAAAAGACACTTTTTATAATTCAGACAATGCATGACTAATGGAACAGATTCAAAGAAGAAAATACTGATATGTAGAATCAAGCCAGATTACATTGAAGTCAAGGATGAAAGTCTTGAAGGAGTTATAGACAGCTGGGCATGTAGCTTCACAGCAGAGCTGACAAAGCATGGACCCAGGAAGAGGTGAGGTGGCTCCATCTTGGAGGGTAGAGGTGAAAGCACAGGAGGTGAGAATAGCCGGTGGCTCCAGGGAGTTCATCATTATAAAATCAGAACAGAGACTTTGGCAGAAGCAGCATAACTGTGAGACAATAAAGCAATAAGATACAATCACCAATCACTTAGCTGACAGAGAAATTACATGTTTCAGATTTCAGATTGTGTTAGGGGCAAGAACAGTGAAATTTGATGTAAAAATGATTGTTTTTCCATGAGAAACTGCATGGAAAGGTCTAGTCAACTTGCCTATTTCCCCACATTTTTTTTTTGCCTTAGATAATGAATGTTGCTTTCCTAAAGCTAACATATAATCACTGCTAAAACTGATAAAATTTCATGACTCATTAGATAAAATATAATGCTTCAGTAAGTTCAAATCTGTTTAAAGGGTAATATTTCTCCATCAAGGAACCTAAATTGCTCATGTCATGAAAAGAATAATATATATCAATACCCAACACCTTAATAAGAATTTTGATTGTGCTGTACCTACTCAATAAAAAAAATCAACTATTTAACCATTTGTAATCACAATTAATGATTAATTCTCTCACAAGACAGAAACGAACGAAGAAGAAACCTCACTATTGAAATGCAGAAAGAATTGGAAAAAGAAAGCCTAAAGTATTTTCTTTTTCTTTTAAAGACCTTGCACTCTGTCTCTGTTTTGACTGACAGTTTGTCCACATAACTTGGATTTTCTGAATATGTAAAAGAAGTCTGAAGAAAGAATTTACAAATAGACAAAGGAGAAAGGCTTCTTGGTCAGGCTCCAGAAACAAACTTTCTCATTGGACACAAGGGAGTTTCTCCAGTTGGGTCAGACACAATTTTCTTTCTTGGAACCAGTTTTGGCCTTTGCGCTGGGTTTCAGCACTTCTGTTGAAGCTTGGTTTCTCCCAGCTGAAAAAGTTCATCAGCCATGACTCACACAGTCTGCTGTCTCTCGAATGAATTTACTGTGAGGTTAGAAGGATGTCCAGCGTGCCTCTCTTTTGAATTTTGAACCAAACTGTAAGCAGAAATAAAACCTACTTCACCGAAAGGTGAATAAAAAAGTGCAATCAAAATTTGAACAAGTGAATCTAACTTGTCTGGATGCGATTGGGCAAAGCTTCGCGTTTCTCTCTGCAACTGTCAAACTTAGACTGCCTCCATCTTTTTCTCCATCTCATTTTTTCTTACTCTGATCACAACCTCAGTTATACTTTAACCTACAGAACAAAATATGCTGTAATATTTACCCATAAAACAACCATAATTACTATGACCCTAAGCCTAGTAAGTGTTATGTAATCCTTCAAATGTGCTGCTTCTTGATGAGATGCTGGGAAAGTTAATTAAATACAAGACATATGTAAAAAATGTGTTTCTCACATTTTACTCAGTTATGATTTGTTGTTATTTTAAGATACAGCTTGTAAATAATTAACAGGTTAGTGCCTTGTGGACACTAACAGCTCATTTAACAGTTAAATGAGCTGTTAAACTCAGCTCATTTAACAGCAACCTGTAAACACAACATGTATAAGAAAAAGAAAAATACACTAACTCCCTGTAATTAAAATATATTGCTTCAAACCGTCAGAAAATATCTGAACTTTTGTTTCAGTGAAAGCAAAACAGAAAGCAAAACAAATGTTGTGTTATGGGCAACATTTGTTTTGCTTTCTGTTTTGGAGAAATAAATACATTAATACTGTGTTTACGAGGAAACATCCATAAGACACTGGAAATGCTATTTTACATTGCTTACAAGTGTGAGAAATTTGTCAATACCTTTACTGCCTTCACTTTTTCCAAGGTTTAAAATGTAGTAATGTTGCTTTCTTTGTGACAAAAGCAAAAAACAGAAGTATTACAAAATGTAATAGAACATTGAAAAGAAAGAAATGTACCTTGGTCCAGTCAGCTCTGAGTTTTTATTACGCTGCAGTCCTTAATTTGAGGCAAACCTTGGGGCATGGAATGATTTTATTTTCTGCTAAATTCAAGGCTTTATTCCTTCACTTCATAATTCTGTAAAGAATCTTGGTACTAAATACAACTATACATGATTTTCAAAACATTGTTTATAAAATTATTTTTGATCATTTAATTTCTTTGCCCTGTTGTACATCAACACAACTGGCAGATGTTGGCGAATGACTACTTTTACCTATTTCTAAATTAAAATAGATGCCTGTGTCAGGAATGTTACAATTCAATCTGTATGAGGTGACATAAACTGCGTAACAGTCTCTACACAGTCTCCCAATTATTGAATTCTTGGTCTCTGCTCTGTTTAAGGTTTTCTGCTTTCATGCTTTTTGTGCTAACGTTTATGTGAATACGGAGAAATCCAAAAGCATCAAAGTGTGTGAAATTTAGGCCATATAAATGAAGGAAATGCATACAGGCATTACATCGAAACAGATATTTTTGCCTGTTCTTTGCAATAATAGTTATGACTTTGCGAGATTTAGTTTACAGATTTAGTCTTCAGTGCCAAAGGGTATTTTGCACAAGAGCACAAAGTGGACCAGCACAACTGGGCTAACATTTTTCTGCTTGTTTGAATTTTATATTTTTGATGGAATAGAGAGTTATGTCAAAGTGGATGAAATATCAGTTTTTGACAAAAACCTTCAGGTGTCTTTTATCTGAAGATGAAGAGATTAAATTTTTCAGCACACAGTGAGTCTTAGCGTGTGTTGAAATCAACAAAAGAGTGACGGCACAGTCAGAAACACCTGCAGAAAGTAAAGGTTTTGGCAAGGAAGAATATATTTTTTTGAAAATGCTTGACATGTTTGGATCAATGACAATTTAGTATTTGAAAAGGTCACTCTAAACTTTAATAAGTAAACAAATAAATGAATAAAAACATGTAATATTTTTTGTACTTGAACAGATCTCTTCCTGGTTTGGTGCTTTTAAGTAGAGAATTGGCCCTAGAAAGAGAAGGCAGCATGTTCAAAGTCAATTCTAGTTATCTTTTCTCCCACAATGAAACCGATATCTGTTGTTCAGTCACAAGGCCTGTCCCCTGTCAAGCTGTGCCTTGTACAGAGACAGAACTCTAACCTCACCCTCAATTGCTATACGTCTGAAAATCAAATGAGCTGACTACACAAACTTCAAATAAATAGGAAAACAGCAAATGGTGTGAATGGATGAAAGAGAAACAAGCAGGTTTTTTGCAGAAGTTTCAAAAAGGAGAGGAATCTTTGAGAAGTATGGAACGCTTTCTGTTAGCAGCATTTTTAATTTTAGCATAAGACATTTTTTTTTGTTCTCGGGCTCAAAGCTCTGTGCACAGCAGGAATAAAACTCTGTAATGGCTCCAGAATAATGACTCTGTATTGATCATTCTGGAATCAATATGAGTTTTTCTGAAAGCTCAGAGTCAATAGTTTTTAAGAGCTTTATCAGCAGTTTTTTAAAAACTGCAATAGCCATGTGAAGATGCTGCGCAGAATAAGAGATTTTTATCTGTCTCTCAAAATGCCACATCAGCTTAGAGCAACTTCAATTTGTTGATAAGCCTAAAACTCATCCATATATAAACCAAACAAGAATCAGTGTTAGTATTATAACTTTTTTTTTTTTAAACAGAAATGGAAGTACAACTTTGAATCCTCACAGTTTTATACGGTAAAAAAAAAAAGATGTTTGGGATCATGAAATGTTCTAAATCAAAGAGGCATGCCCAAGTGAAAATTAGCAACTATGTAACATCTCAACAGTTTTGTTGGTTATATTCAAAATAATACAACCAATTTTAAACTTAACATTAGATAATGTTTTCTTTATCTATTATTCTTAGTATATGGTCATTTTTCCCACATTAATACTTTATAAGTATCTGTTTTCATTAATACAGTTGGTGAGCCAGTGGAAAGTTTAAAGATATATCTTCATATGAATTTGTTTTATTTATGAGCAATTACCCAGATTTTTTCCAAAACGGTGATATTTGGTCACGCACACTAAAGTCAAAAGAAGAAGATCATCACAACAATGCTATTCTGTCCATTTGCCCCAGGCCTGCATCACTTTCACTGCATTGAGTTAAAGACCAATGTATATCCTCTTTCATTCCAGGTGGAAAATACCAGAATTGCAGCGCAGATGGATACCTTTATGGACTCAAAAGACAAATTGATGGAAGATAAGACGATGGCAGAAAGGAGAGGTCTGGTCTCAGTTTGTGAGCTGCACATTAAAGAGTCTGATGGGCAGCTTGGACTGACTGGGAAAGAAGCAGGAAAATCTTTTGGTGCAACTGACAGGAACATGGAAGTGTTTGAAGTGTGTATGTAAAGCACTGTATTAGTTGGTTCTCCAGCGAACAGTTATTTGCTAAAATCCAGTCTATCAAAACTCTGAAGGATTAAGGAACAGATTTGCAACTTATCAGAATAAGTAATTGAAAAATTTTGTATGGCTGCTAACAGTTGCTGGCAGTAAATGTTAAAAAGAGATGATGAATTTGCCATAAATCAAACAACTCTTTTAATACAGAATAAAGATGTTGTCGACTGGTATCCGGTTAATTTGTAATGCTTTCTTCTGACATATGAAGATGAAGTATTGTCAATGTGATAGCTGTTTTTTCATTAATCATCGAAACAAAGAAGCATGTTGTTGAAATTCAATATTTAGAGATGAAGGTTGTCATTATATCCCTTGAAAAGGGGACATTGTGGAATACATTTATACATTTTACAAAAACAGAACCAGAAAGTAATTCAGATTTGATACAGACCTATTTGGCTGTCAAGAAAACAGAAAAGTAGCTCTTGCTTAAAAGGAGTTTATGACACATTTTATTCAATAAATAGTCCATAGTGCAGCAAGGTTACCCTATGCTTTAATAAAGAGGCCTTCAGCCTCCCCCGCAGAGAATGGCATCATTATAAAATATGAAATATCTCTTGTAAAAATCTGCAATTAAGTTTAGGAAGATAAAGTTTAATTGTGATGTTAATCTGGTTTTGCTTGGTTTTATATTAATTTTTAATAACATTTCAGATTAATCCATGCATGTTGCATCATTTCAATGAGAAAGTGCAGGTTGGAAAAGAGCTCTGACCTAATCTAAGCTCCAGTTCCGCTCGTGTTTTTGGCATTTTGGTATCTTCTGAATATCAGGTCTGGATTAAAAAGAAGGCTGCCCAAAAAGTGACTAACTGTCTTCTGACACAGCAACTCATACACATTAGGTTGACCTAGTTAAGAACAGCAGTAAATGACTGGAAGAGTTTTCTTTAAACATATTGGAAGATAGACACACCTACGAGGTTGATTCTGTGTCCAGTGAACAGTTTCTGGACTGATTTGGAGGAATATTTTGATGAGTTTCTTAAAAAATGAGCAGGTGACAAATCTTCCCACTTATCTCCTTATTGAAGGCTTTGGTAACAACATATGAATCAGACTGCAGTTACAGTGAGAAGTTAGTATTGCCATGAGCCCCTTTATCTAGTGGTTTGACTGCAGAAATTTAAATAGTGTATATGAAAGGGAGGAGAAATGGGTCAAGAAATAGCAAGTCATGTATAAGTAAATAAAATGTTATAAATGTACTGATAAACCTAAAAGGTCAAATGGGAGAAGTCCCTCAGTAAACTGATTTTATAAAAATGGTCTGAGATGCTAATGACTATAGCAATAACTTGGTTAAAAGATGTTTATTGTTTCAACATGGGATTTATTCCACCACTGAATAAATATATTCAAATTAATTAATTTACATTTGTGAGATTATGCCACAGCAATTATAAATACATTTATTTGAAGGCTTTTCACACTTTTTCAAATATGGAAGGCACCAAAGCAGTAATTTTGAGCCAAAGAGCCAGTGAATGTTTTTCTCACATCACAGGAGGATGTAATAAATTATTTATTCAGTTCTTTGACCTCTGCAAGTCCAATGGTTTATCCCTTTCTACAAGCACTGCACACACAGGCTTCAGTTCCATAACTTTATCTTTGCCCCTTTTATTCATATGCCATGCTTTGACAGCAAGAAACATAGAAACTTTGTAGCGTAGTTACCAAAAATATTCGGTGTCAAATTATAAGTCACGCTAATGTGTCCTTTGTTACAGCTGCCAAGATCTTACCATTCACTTGAAGTCAGTGAGTTACAGATGTGACACTGTGACAGAAAGTTAGTTGTCTGGAAAGTTGTAGATCAGAGGGAGCCAGCAGTCCCAGTAAGTTTGTTCTTGACCATTGTGTCACCTTGTCTGCTGTTCTTAAAGACAAGCAGTGAGAACCAAACAGTCCATAAATAGTTGTCAGTGCAACAGTTACTGTTGTGTTTTCAATCTCTCACTGAACTGAAGAGGGCACTCAACAGTTAATGAATGTGTTTGCCCTCTAAAAGAGGACCTAATTAATTTTCTCTTGATGTGTCATTGGGTTTTCATTAATCTTCAAATACAAGAGTTCTGCACTCCAGTGTAACATTAAGTGGACTTCAGCAGCCTTTGTGTGTCTTACAAGGGAGTTCAGAATAGCTTGCAGTGTTTTGGCTCATATGTAAGGGAAAGCTTATTTTACACTACAGTGCAAAGGTCCAGCAGTGTATATCTCAAACTCTGTATAAACTCTGTTTTATTTTGTAAAGCCCTCAAATGTTCGCTGGAGAACATCAGTGAAAACTGCCTCAATAAGAGGAAAGAACACAGCAGACAGGTCAACAATAAGGATGTGGAGAAAGTGAGAAGATTAAATATGCTATTCAGTCTATCGTCCAAAAACGTAAAGTACATGATAGAACAGCGAAACCATCAAGGAAGGACCATCAAGGCAGGGAGAGCATTAATTCAAGCATAATCAGACTCTCTTAACTAGAAGCTGTAGACAGGACAACTAAAAGAAAACTGGACTTTAGTCAACATGCAAAGTGCAAATCAACAGCTCACATGACACCCAATGAATATGCTATGACAATAGTGAAGGGAGACACAGGTAGCATCATAATGCATTATAATGTGGAAATGTTTTTTTTTTTCTTCAGCTGGGACATGAAAGCTGGTCAAAAGTAAAGGGAAGATGCAAGGCAATGATAAGTAGGGGTCTGGAGGGCATTGCAGAATTCCCCAATGTGTCATGAAGTAGCATGGTGAGGTGGTGAGGCAAACGTGATGGAACCAGGTTGCCGTGAATAAATGAAGATTTTAATAATGAAAAACAAGTCCAAAGTCCAAAAATCCTGGCAGCACAGCTGAGCGGGAACAAATGGCTCAACACTGGTAGCAAACAGAATAAACGAATGGACACAATGACGGCACGAGTAAACATCAGACGAGGACCCAACAAAGACACAGACACACAGGTGACACTAAATACACAGAGGGTAATCAGGGAACGAGACACACCTGGGAACTAATCAAGGGGAGACAAGACAACACAGAGACTCAGAGACACAGGAAACTTGAAATAAATACACAGAAAAATATGGAGCATGACACAATGAGAAAGACAGATGTCATACATTTTCAAAATTTGCAATAAGTATACAACTGTATCACCTTGAACATGCAAAGAGGATTAAAACTGAATTTGATCGCTTCTTTTTCTGGAGCAACTGGTGTCCAAAAAATTGTCTTCTCTAAAATGTTTTTTAAATTTAGTGAAGCAGTGACCATTATGGTACACCTTTGTACATTTCTTTCCATACCCTCTAAAATAATAATTTTGAAACATACAACTATGCAGGAATAATGCCATTTTTGGTATTCAGAACTTCAAGAACACAAAGCACTGGATGATGTGACTTTATATACATAACAACACTATTCCTGCAATATTACCAAATGCAGAAAAAAATGTGTGGATAAACATCAAAGCCCAAGGAGTTATAAATGGTTTTGCAGTCATGTCATATTTTTTTCCGTCAAAAATACAAAATGAAATTAATTTAACTTTAAAATTTTTATATAAACTGTTGCAAGTTTACTCTACATCAGATTCCAGAAAACTCGTGCACTTGTTGAAAAAGGAACTGTGCGGCAAGGGAATGATTCTACTACATTTTTACAGATTTCCTTTAGCAGTTTTTCTGTATCCTTTCAAAGCATACTTAAAATTTTTCCATCTCTTTTTTGTTGTTTTTAACACTTTATTATTTATGACTGAAATGGAGCAGTTTCCAGCAACAGCAGCAGCAGACATTAAATTCTCATATCCTGTGCAGTTAGGAGCCACTGCCAAGGCCTCTTTCTGTTTAGCAAAGTAAAAATGAATGACTCGAAAGATTTTGGCATCATCTCACATCAGTGTAGCCACATTTCAATTTAAAGCTTATTGCTAAAAGATACATTTTAATTAATAAACCTCTTAGGTTTGATTTCTAGTCTAATTTCTCAGCTTTACTCAACAGGAACGAGGAAGAACCTCAGCAGAGGAAGATATAGAAGATATATTTAAAGAGCCTCTGAGGCAATGATGATAAAATCAAGGCTGATTGGATTGGTTTAACCAAATCTTCAGTGGAGATGTTATCATTTAAACCATAATCAGACTGAAGTTTTCTGTTTTTATATTTCAGCATCTAGACTTTCCTTAGTTAAATTTTCCTTAATGGTATTATAAAATAAAGTTTCAGACGGTATTGATGGAAGGAAAATGTCATATTTTATTTCAATTAGGGTTTAGGAGTTAATAGGGCTCCCTTCATTGTTTCTGCAGCTGAGAGGAGAGCTGCTCACTGAATGTCTGAGTCCAGTGGAGAAACTTTCAGCAAGGATAAAAAGAAAAAAGGGAATATAATAGAGGAAAAGGTCAGATGTCAAAAAATTGCTACAAGATCATCGAGTTGAAATAGACAAAAAAAAAAACCTGATGGCTCAAGCAGCCCTCCTCTGACTGGAAGCAGAAACAACCCTTAAAAGTTGCAGTCTTAGTAGGAAGTCATGCTGCGGTAATACATTTGTTTTTAGATACTAACAACATTTTGTTAATATCTAAGTATACAAAACCATATTTCACCTCTCAGAATTTCTAGTATTTTACAGGAAATAAAGATTTTGTTTGGTGAAAATTACACGAGAAAACCATGGACTAGCCTGAAATTTTGAACAAGCACATCCTAAAGGTCCCTCCTTCTTGTTCTTTGCTGCAGGCCTCCTCCCTCATAGCAGAGACTGCTGAGAACTCGTGAAAGTTTTTACAGTTTTCTTGTAAGGTTGTTTCTCTGCAGTTGGGACAGCTGCAACACATCTATAATCTTGAGCTAGAATGATGGTGCACGCTGTGCGAGGGGAGGGTGTGAGCATCATGTAAACAATCATAATAGACAGCACTAAAACTGTTCTCCTGGCTATGATTGGTTGTTTGTGACTAGGAGTATTATATGTTTGGAAATGACAGTAGAACCACAGGGAGACGGAAAATAAGCTTGATTTTGTCACAAATTATGTGTCTTGTTAGATACTGTCAGGACATAGTGATGATTTCAACAAATATTTTTGGTCTGCCTTCAAGTGCAGCTCTAAGGCTGTTGAAAAACATACTTCATGGTACTCTGTTGATTCTAATCCAGCAGCTTTTAAAGACAAAAATAAAACAATACCTTAAGAAAAACAGGGTCAAATGAACAGGTCTTACATGACCAGTTTATTTGATATACAAATTTCATCGCATCACACATAATGCGATGAAAGAGTACCCTACATATTAAAGCTATCAGTCTTGTTTCTTGTTCTGGTCACACAATTCAGTTTGATTATAATTCCTTTAATGTGACTCATCCAAAGTATGTTAGATATTTTTATCTTCCAAACAGCTGAACAATGGCAGCTAAATTTTGTCACTTGTCGTGCAGCAATGTTTCACATTAAATAAATTCAAACTCCTTTCTTCACTTCACTTCATCTTGTTCATTATCAAGGTTATTCTAAGCAACATTTTTCTGCTCAACTCGCTTCTCCCTAAGCTGCACGCTTGCGCAATCGCCCACTGCTTGCATATTGTCAGCGCACAAGAAATTTTTTTTCTGTAGCTACTACTTTGCGATCTAACTCAGTGAGTGATAGGTGTCCAGCCAATGACAGCTAATCATCACGTGCTATTGTGTGTACGTGCCTTGGTTATATGCGCTGTGGCACCGTGCAGATTAGCTAGGTAAGTGCGGCGGAGTTAAGAGATGTGAAAGCTAACACCTTATCATGTCTAAGCGAACGGGCAGTGGGACATCCACTCACCAACCCAAAGTAAAAAACAGAAAAGTGCTTCTTTCAAGATTAAATGACTGTCTGACTTTGTGCAAATAGAAGAACACAGTGTACAGTGGAGTGACCGTTGCAAGGAGGCTCTTTATTAGTAAGCTCTGTGATCACATTGATGCTCGTTTTTCAGAGGATGAATTAAAGCCATTTGACAATGAAGCATTGAGCTCAGACATTTTGACTATGGATCAACAGAAATTTGTACACTGGCAAAGAAGTATGAGGCCATTCTCCCCCTCCGATTTAGACTATGGAGGCCATCAGCAGTCAATATGCTGAATTCAAGTACATAATGAAGCAATAACATAAGCAGGGGTCAGTCAGGACATTCTCAGATATGGTGATGCAGCACTTAGATGTGAGGAGCTAAAGGAGATCTCACAGCTTGTGGATATTTGTACTACATTTCAAACATCCAGTACTGAATGTGGTAGGGCATTTAATTTACTGAATCATATCAAAACAGCATCCAGAAATCATCAAAATCACCGAAAGTGGCACATTTGGACCAGCTGATGCGCATAAAGTCAAAGCAAGAAGCAGACGGAGCCATCAACCTGGGCAAAGTGTACAACCACTGGAGGAGTGAGAAGGGCAGATGTAAAAAAATTGTGTAATTAAATATTTTACAAGAATTTATACTGTATCACAAGCTACCGAACACATTTCAATGTGCAAAATATGAATGTTTTAATGTGAACAAAAAGTTATGTCTGAAAGGTGTAATGTCTCATTTCTCACCCTGGCTAAAGCAGGACTCTTACTTATACTCTTACTTATACTATGCATCTCATGAACAGCAATGTTTTTAAGTGGGGCAAATCACTTATATTAAAAGCAAACAAATGAAAATTGCTGATGTAATCTGATTCTTTTAATAAGCCATGCAACTTGCAACGATCCCAGATTTATAACAGATGTAATTCTGGTGAGTGGCCATGGCGTGCACATCTGATGATGCCCACAGTGGCCGTCAGTGTACTCAGGAAGCTTGTGTGCATGCCCAGACTCATGAAAAATTAGAGGGAACATTGTTCCCAACCCATCAGAAAACCTCTCCTGGACCAAGATCATCTACATATTTCATTGCACAATAAATATGTTTCTCTTTTTGTCTTCTGAGAGCATTTGCGTATATTGGTCAGGCATTTAAACAAGACCATGACATAGCAATAATCTAGAAGGAGAGAGAACAATATTCTACAATTATGCAACATGGTAGATGCTCTCTATTCTGACAGTCAAAAATATTGTCTAAAGGCCAAGGAACTCCCACACAAAGCTTCAGAATGTAACCCTTTAGCTGGCATTCTTTCCCCTGTTCATCCTCTTTCTGCCTAAATATACCTTTGCCTTCCAGTTGAGAAAAATACATTTGTGTTTTACCTGAGGCTTGAACTCTTGTTCTCAAAGTAGCCAGCTTATAGGGGCAATTTGGAGGTGTGGGTTCTTCTCTCCATCTTGGAGCCCAATGGCAAGAAATATATAGACTCATAACTAATAACCCTAAGAATAGCAAAGATTTGGCTCTTTGTTTTGAAAGGTTTTCTCATCTCAGTTACTTGAGATAATTTTTCATTCAACCAGAGCATTAGCAGCACATTTGTACATAAACTGTGGCAAAATCACTTGCAAAATCAATTTCAAGTGATACTGGACATGCTAAAACTTTAAATATGGACCACCACATCTCTCTATGGTGGACACTTTACAGTGTCATTTACGAATCCATCCTCCACCTGGTTCCATTATACTTGTCATGTTACATTTTATGCAAAAAGCAATACCACAGCATTTGCTTTCAGGAATTAATTAATTTATTCTTTTTTACATATTTTCCATCAGTGAGTATTGAGTTTGGCAAAATAAAGCATTCTCCTTCTTTGGACCCTCCACTTGCAACATCATTCAGCAAGTCCTGAAGCAGAATAATATAATGGATCATTGTGGGGAATAGGAATCAACATGTTGTTCACATTTTTCTTTTAGCTGAAACTTTATGGCAGTGAGCATTATATTTAAAGGAGGGTCAAAGGTATCAGTAATTTGTGCACATTAATCAACCTCTGTTGAAGCCTTTATTGTTCATTACTTGGCCCCACAACCCTCAACTACGTTAGCATAATGTAGGTAATGTAGGCTTTCTAAATTGTAAACACAACATTTTATAATCTAATTGCATTGTACTGTATTTCAATATTTGTAGTTTTTGGTCAAGCATAATTTGGTGCAGATCATGCTGCAAATTCAAAATGAGTCTACCTTATGTCATGATTTTGTCTTAAATAACAACAGTCTGCATTGGGAGAGAGATAATAAAAAAAACTAAAAAAGATGTGATATCAAAAATATTTTTGATATTACATAATGGTGAAATGTCAGCTCACACTGTGAAGGAATTTGTCATTTATGTTCTAAATGATTGTGGCAATTGTTCATAATCAGGACCAATCATTAACATCACATTTAGATCTTAGGTGGAAGGATTGAACATAATTTTTGTTTTGCCCCATAAAGGTTTGCACCTGCATGCCAGTGGTAAATACCAGAGATAAAACTCAGACTGAGCTTAATGTCAATTATAGTACTAAAACAGGTCAGCCAAAGTCATGTTTGGATGACTAAAAGGATTATGTCATCCCAGATTTGCTTGACTTTAAGTGGCTCTTTCAATTCAGCCTATTAGATGACATTCTTTTGACGTTGATCAAGCATTGGATAGGCTTTAGAAGAGCACTAAAAGGCAAATGCTCTGTGCACCATTTTACAACTCCTTTAAATCCTCATCTGTATTCCATGAGATGCATAGAAATGTGTTTCTTAATCACCATTCTCTTCACCCACAGTAAGCACAGAAAGCTCTTATCATCCTGTGTGTCTACCATGGAGATCCTACACCATTTTATTCATTGTTGATATTCTTACATGCTCACATTGGGAAAAGTAGGATTCTCAATGAGACAGATGCTGAGGACAAAACCAATGGCCATTTGAGAGGAGGACAAAGACTCTAAAAGCCTTCAAATGACAGAGGACATAAAGGCTGACAATTATGTAAGCAATGCCACAATGGATGCAGAATAATCCACAAATGCATTCAGAGTCATATTCTGTATATTTAGGTAAACTGTTTACAAAAGGAAAACAAAACACTAACCAATAATTTGGCAAAAAAGGCTTATACTTGCCTACTCTATTCATCCTATAGTAATGAACAATATTCTGTCCATATACATAAGTACACATTTACACATTTATATTTAAATATGCATGTATGTACACACATAGACATACATGTCTAAATAAGTGACAAATTACTTATTTAGATTATTTTTAGATGTTAAAAAGCCAAGGTTTAAATCGCAATCCTTTGCCATTAGGAGGTTAATACATTCCTAAACAAAGACATGTTGTCAACACAATCCTGCAAACTGCACCTGTACTTGGCACTTTCTTAGTAGCTTCTGCTTCTCCTTCTCTTCTATCTTCACCAACTTCTCCTGTCACTCTGCAGCCATCTCGTCCTCCTCCTCTTCCTCACTACTCTAACTGGCATATTTTTCTGTCCCTCTTTTACAACTCCACAATCTGTCCTTTTCTGCCACTTAACAGCAACAATACTAAACTTTGTAACACTTTGCCAAAAATTTTATATTGCTACAACACAAAAATAATATAAAAATCAACTTAAGAAAATTGCCAAACACAAAGGAAGTGAATTACTGTGTTTATTTGTGTTTGTCCTGAGATGGTAGAAAAAAATACTAATCAAAAAACACAATTGGGGAACTAGACGTATAGTTTGTATACTCAGAGATTGAACACAGACTTTCTCATAAAATGTTTTCTTCTGGATTAAAAAAAATATATGCCTCTTTCTCATCGTCCAGTATAATTGATTTTAATCGATCAAGCAAATTAATTATTTGTGCACCTAAAGTTTGGCATTGCTAATAGGCAGCCTTTAATTTTCGGTGTGCCCTGAACACATCCAAAAACACTAACATACTGTATGTTACGTCTGGTATAGAAGAACCATGTAGGCCAGAGGTGTCAAACTCCAGTCCTGGAGGGCCTCTGCCCTGCAACTTTTAGATGTACCTCTGCTGCTCCACACCTGAATAAAATTATTCCGTCATTAGCAAGACTTTGGAGAACTGATCTACTCAAGGAGGAGGCGATAAAACATTTCATTCCAGTGTTTTGTACCGGTGGCACATCTAAAAACTGAAGGACAATGGCCTTTAAGGACTGGAGTTTGACACCCTGATGTATTGCTTGCTAATCTACAGTAGTCTTGGTGCTTGGTCCCCTGTCATCACTGACATTGACTCCACTACCAGGGATAATTATTAGTTAATTTGGGACATTTGGCTTCATCCTGCAACAATGTCTTTGTGTTCCCTCCGCCCCCAGGTCTAACAGATTTTTTTCCTTTCTTTTTGGCATTTTGGGCAATTTGGCTAGGTCCTCCTTCTTCCTTTCCTTTTTCTTTTTCAGATCTCCACTTAACATGAAGAGTATCAGACTGATCCAGAGCTTCTGCTGTTAAACTCCAGAAGTTTCCTGTTGACAGGATCCACAATGGGCTCATCCTATGATAGAATGAGTCTTCCTGTAATGTAGAATGGAAAACCTGTTGACCTGATGTAAGAAATAACCACCTGGAGCTCAATACGGTCAAAGGAACCGAAATGAATTCAGACTTTAAGAAGGCCCTGCCTTAACTGTTCGTCACTCAAAGTAAAATTTACCCTGTCAAAAGAAACTGATGCAGAAACTATGCATTTTTACTGTATCTTCTCCTCATCCACCACTGTCTGGTACATTGCTGCCACTCTCAGGGATAAAATGAGGCTCTGATGTGTCATTCAGCTTGCAGAGAAGGTGATTGGATGTAATTTGGCAAGGCTAACAGACATGCATGTCTCCAGGACTTTTAGATTGGCAGGAAAAGAGTGGCCACCCACTCTGGTCATTAAATGTTTGTCACTTTGCTCTGAGACAAGACTGCGACCCATCAGGACCCAAAGCTCCCAATACAGGAATACATGCAGTTACTCACTCCTGCTTCACTGTTTCGACATTCAGGTGTTACAACATGCGTAAGGCATTTTTATGTTTTAATATTAATATTGGTATTTATATATTATAATATTGCTGCCTCTTGGGCAGAACTCCCTTGAAAAAGAGATTTTTAATCTTAAGTTCAGTAGGATTTTATCCTGATAAAGTAAAGGTTAAATAATTAAAAAATATATTTATTATCCTTCTCATGGTTATATGTTTTCTAATGTTAGCTTAATTGTTGCTTTTTCAATGTAGTCCTTCAAAAACAAATAACTATGCTATTGTTAAGATATACATTAATTTAGTTAATCTAAATTAGTCCTAAATGCAACACGTATTCGATACTTAAATTTAAAAATACCTGCAGCATCATTTCACACTTGATGTTTCACCAATAAAGATCCTCTTTCATCCTCTGTCTCTGCTTTTAAATCGAGTCTAAAGATTTTATATTTCAGTATAACTGAGCTATAGTTTATATTTGCACATTTGCAATTTTTTATGTTGTGATTTTTTTCTTAAATTTAAAATTATTCATATTCAATTGTGCTGCCTGGTTTGCTTTTAGATTATCCCTAACTTAAGCCTGAGATCAGAACTTTCTTAAAACATAAGCAATTAGTTAATCCTATACAACTAAATACCTTTTTCCATATGTTTTATAGACGAATATGACTCTTAAATGTATTTTTTTTAAAACACTGAAGACTTTTTAAAGACAATCCAGTTGTATTTTTTTGAGCATTTATACTTTTAGTTTACTGTAACTATGGAATTATATATTTCACAATTTTAATGGCACTGCAGAACACAAATATTAATAGCATCAAAGCTAACTACACACACCTTTGGCTGCTCTGCAATGATAAGGAGAAGCTAACAAAAACAGAGACCTGTAGCAGTAGCAGCATAGTAGCAGCATGTGATAATCCCTGTGAGTTTGGGGGGAAGATGAGAAATCCTGTCAATATTTGCCAACATTTGAAAAAAGGCATTAAAGAGGTTACCTCTGTCAATGCAAGTAGTAAAATATTTGATCACAGCAATCCTTGAATTAATTTCTTTCAAATTTGTTCACAAACAGCTGTGCTGTCCTTTGTATGTTTGGTCTTTCTCTGTAGCTCCCAAGGTTTTGTAGAAGTTTATGCTGTTCACTTGTTGTTCATCTGCTCTTCACTAAAAATTACACTACTCCTTTTATCCTCCACTCAGTCACTTTGTTACCACACACTGCACAATAAGCTGTCGTCATCTTTGTTCTCATGTTTACTTTGCAATTACAAAAACTAACTAAATAAAGTGTTTTCCTTCTCTTTTATATTCTACTTTGAATCACCGTGTTGAAAGTGGAAAAGACAAGAAGTAATTAAAAATGATACAAAGACATATTTAATTTTTTCTTCTGCTGTAAACTTGTGGACTTCATTTTTCAATTTTTTCAAGCAATTGAAAATGACAACTGACCCACAATAATAATTTAACTTCCTTCTCAAAATGAACAGTTTCATAGATAAAGTCAATTTAAAGCTACATTATGCTCTAGTTAAGCTTTGTTGTATCAAATGCAACATAATACTCTTAAGACAGGTTTAAAGCAGGGCTGTGATTTCACACCCTTGCTTTAAATGTGTATGGAGGTGAGGTGAGGGGTTGGAGGATGTGTGTGAATAACAGAGACAGAGGGAAGGTTTCTAAGACAACTGTGGAACTGCATGATTATTTGGAAAGAAAAAGAAAGGTGGTGTGTGTGTGTGCGCGTCTGGTTCTTAGGTGAGAGTAAAATTGCGTGACCATGAAATGAAGTGTGTACGAATCGAATTACTTTACTATATTATTTACTATTGTTGGATCTCAGCTTTTAACATGGATTTTTTCCCACCATTTTTGTCCTTATCATTGAAGAGTAGATATGCAGGTTTGCAATTACTAAACTAACAAGTTTCTTATAAATTCATGTCCCTGAGTTCAGCAATAACATTTTAAAACATAAACCAGCAGCAACATAAAGTTTGAAGCTGAAATTTGAACAAAGGAAACATTCCATCCAAAATCATTAAAGCATGAGAAAAAAAAAATGGAAAGATAGATGAATATCCTCAGTTCTTCAACAATCAGATTGCATTCCGGGAAGGAAGTGTGTTTATTGTCAGTCATAATACTTTTCTACTTGTCTCTATCAGTAGAATAAAAAGCCATCAATCATGAAACATCATGGCTTGAACAGATCTTCTAGGTAAATGTATCAAATGACGCTTTGGGAAAAAATGTGTTTCTTTTTGACACAAGGTGCTACAATGCTACAGTTTTCAGAGGAGAACAGGATGGCTCCTTTGATGTATAATTAATAAATTTTTTTGTTTATTGAGTAGAAGCCTAGTGACTGGTTGAAAGGACACAGAGTTCTCCAGGTCAGAGCAGGACGTAACCACACCTGAGCTGTTTCCCACTGACGTTATTCCCCTGAATAGTAGGACGGATTACTTACAGCTCTAAGTACACATGGCGCAGTTATGGTACAATGTTTTTGTTATTGTCTGGTGCCATGGTAACTTCTTATTACAGTTGGACACTTGGATGACATCAGGCTGGTAGATGAATCAGTAGCTTTACTTCAAAGGCTGTTCCTGTGTGTGATTCATATCTATGATCTACAATCATATTCAATAATTTAATCTATGGTTCCAATTAGGCTCTTGGTCAGATTAAAAGTATTTTTTGAAAATATTTACTTTTAAGCAAGTATTAAACATATTTTTCATTACACCCATATAGCTGCATTAGACTTCTTTTATATACCTGACGTGACATTCTAATCTAGTCTGTTACGCCATCAAGGTCTGGGGATCCAGGGGCGGTAACATAAAAATGTCCAGAGAAAAAGGGGTTAATTAAAAAGGTGATTTATTACAAAAAAGGTGGTTTCACAGAACCAAAACACAGTACAACATAGCCAAATTAAAACAAAAGAAAAGGGTTAACAAATTCAAGATTGGGTAAATGCAAATTATATTACTAGAGGTTCAAACAAATCAGTCTTAAGAAAACTCAAAAACAACCCAAAAGAAAGGACAAAAGGGAGCACCAAACCTCCCAACACAAGCCTCTAGCTTGTACAAAGTTTAAAGCAGATTCAAACTACTTAGCAATAGCAAGAACAAAATTGGTCAAACGGCCCAAAGCAGTTGTTAAATACCAAATGTGGGTGTCAGCTTTACAAAACCTCTTCCTGCTTGCTGCCCCACTGGAGGAACGATTTCCAAGATTTTTATATGATGCAGGTGGGCCTCATCAGCATCCAATGGGGTGGCTGCTCTCCAGCAGCCTCCAGGCAGCCAATCAGGAAGGTGTGCTCTCACAGCCACACCTGCATAACAAAAAGGAGCCTGCACAGCCTCAAGAGGCCAGAGGCTGTAACATCATGTTTTAGCTGTTAGGAAGAAATCGGCAGAAATAAAAGCTTCAAAACATTATTCTGTGTAGTTAATATATGTACCCAGTGTGGTTTACCTGTGAGTTGAGTTATTGAATACATGAGCTTTTTTTTTTTTTTATATTATTTTGGCTTCAGTGTTACCTAAAGGTAAATGCGTATGAGTGCATTTCCTCCATGATTGCATTGAATTAAAACACAGAATAATATAAACATTCTGGATTTTCAGTGCTGAACCTATTCTCATATCCATTCCCCTCTGGCATCTGTCATTAGTATTTCCCCCTAAGCAACTGCTGCACTCTGCACACTTATTTTTTTTAAATCAGACTATTATCTGTAACCCAGAGAAATGTTTGTGTATACAAAAACAAACAAATACACCAGAATCCTGACAACTGGAGCAAATGCTTTACTCTCATTTTATATTAAAACAGTCTGAAATCTATTTCATCCAGTGAAATGTAGCAGCTGGATGACACATATAAAGTTGATCCTGAACAAAATTTTACAGTTGTCTGCTGAACCTACTTGTACAATAATAAACACTACAGATTCATCAGATAGAAACAATGAGTATTAAAAAATAAAACAGCTCTGAAAAAGGAGATTAAAGCTAAGTTTGCACAAAACACAAAACAGAAATCTTGCATTGTTGTGTTTAAATCAGCTCTACGAATGTGAAACTACAGATTTTATTTACATATGTAACAATCTTTTGAACTGTTAAAATGTCTACAACTAAATCAATTAAAGTATGACCTCTAGCAACAAAGGACAGTGTTGCTTTGATGACTTGGTGGCCTGATCTGATCTGATAGTGGATCCGATTAAAAGACTGCCCCCAGCTCTATGGCAGTGTATAATATTTTTTGTATTTTAAAGTGGTGTCATGGCACGCCTTTTATACACTCTCAAATACTATGACTACATGCATCACTACAGCTATTATTCCTCTCGAAGTTGAAGACATGCTTGAAGAAGTACTTCATTAAGCTTTGTAAACTCTGAGTGCTTATGGAAAGAAAAGCATCCGAGGTTTGAAAATACACTTCAACTTTCTCTTGGACTTAATGACACAGGAAGAAATGCATATCTTTAAATGATGACTATAAAATCCTGCAGCACCTTAAATTGTACTTCTATTTATCGAATAAATAGAATTATATGAATTTGATAGAATTCTATAGAATTATATGAATTCTATAGAGTTCTATAGAATCATCATTTTACTTCTTCAGATTTTAGATTCTTTAAAACCAGGTCTTTGCCTTCACCTCCATAAAACAGAGCAATTCTCAAGAGAAAACCAAACAACTAGAATCCCACCTGACCACAGCATCTAATAATGTTCTGATGTTTTACCACATGTCTGTAAGTTTACACTAAGGCTCACTGAAGGGTTTTCTCCCTCAGCAGCCTGTGACAGGCGTATAATTCTGAGCTAAATTTCAGATCTCAAAAGGGCACATCTTCATTTAATAAACTTCAGATTTGTCTGTGGCTAAAGGCCAAATGTGAACGTTGAGGTTGTCTTGAACCAATATGCAATAAAAATTTAAAGCCATTCACAATACGCTTACAATAAAAATTGAAGTGACTTGGTTACAGATATTTTATTTTTTTGCTTAAAAACTTTTAGTAGTGTAGTAGTTGACTTAAAATTGTACATTTCATCATGCTGTAAAGCAAACAAAAGGTCCCAAGAAAGCACCAACTGTTGGGTTAAAACACTGAACTGCCCCTGCTCAGTTCTGGTCCAATACAGCACACGAACGTCCCATCAGTGCCTTCTTTGGTAATATGAAAAGCAAAATTAGATGTAGAAGCTTGCCAATCATTATTTCTTCCTCCTCTGAACTTGTAATAATACTGGTACGAAACACCTGTGGATGTCATCTAATTGCTTTGTTAAATTTAACCAGCTCTCTGCTAACTTTTCTTTTACCCCTTGGTATTTTGCTGCAGCAGTAATTTGATATCCCGAATGTCTGAGCCAAAGAACAACGCTCTGTACAAACACTTTCACTTTTTGGAATTACATTCAAGCACATTCACTACTTCCGTCGTGTGTGGTGATTATGTCATGCCTCAATGAGCTAATTCCTAAAAAATGTTAACAGTTCTTCAGTTCCTTTGGTTATTCTCCTGGGTCTCCTGGGGAAGCATGAACAAAACTGAAAAGGTTAAGGGCAAGATTCATAATACACATTTGAAACCAGATATTTTCAGGAACAGTATAAAAATACATATAATTTTAGAGTATAAATATAACCTGAGTTTTCTTATGATAATACAACTGTCTCACCATTTAGATCTTCGTCTGAATGACCTCGTCAGAAACATAAACACTATCACAGTAATCCTGAACTACTGATGGGATGGGCCTTTTTTTCTGTGGAGAGACTCTTACAAGAGTACACCAAAGACCAAAGAAGCCTTTGGATGTAAAAACATCTCCAAAAAACAAAAGAAAAAGTCCAGTTACCTCTATATTTAAGCATTTAGGATTGTCGGGTCCTGGATGACTGAGAATTTACACCAGCTTAAAGACTGCAGAATACTCAGAATATGAAGAGATGCCCAAGAAATGCCTCATTATTGTAGCACTTAGAGAGTTAAAACAAGTCTAATTTAATGTCACAGAATAAGAAAAAAAGTGGGTGTAAATATATAATTTTATGGCACAGTTAAGTCACTATGTTACCATCTGTTGCTATAAAAAGGCTGTTTATGTTAAAATTGATGTAAAAGATTTTTGACTTCGCAATTTGACACCTTGAAATTGGCCTCTGTCTCTTTAAGAACCTCCTACAGCACATTTAAAACCATTCCTAGGAGCTTTGTGCTCAAAAGGAGTTTACAGAAGCATGTCAGTATACACACAGTTACATCATGTGTTTGCTAATTGCCGCAGCTGCTAGTCTTGAGGAGCTGTGTGAGGGAGGAAGCTTTTGTGGGGACTGCAGCTTTGGGTAAATAAGCTTTGCTATGTAGAAAAACCATATAGAGACTCCTGAATGGGAGCCATGGGAAATTCAAGGATTCCTCAAATGTGTTAACAATCTAATTAACACCTCAGGTATGTCAATTATGAAAGAGTATTAAGCATGAAATAAATCTCAAAAAAGTTGATTTTACACAATACTACACCCTCTCCCCTGCTTTTAATATTAAAACCTGGCTTACTTGTGAGCACGTTTGCAATCATGCCACTTGTGGCAAAAAGATAAATGAGCAGGAAGATCAGTTTTGCTGAAATTGGTTGGATGGATTTTTAACATAATATTGTGAAGGGCATTTCTAGCCAGCAAGGAAATGATAAAGATGTCTTTGAATGAGATAAGGACGTCTGTTTGGCATTCTGAATGAGATCTTGACAGTGTTAGAGGGTCAGACGAACTCCCAGTCAGATAAAAGATTTCGTCTGTTTACACTGTTTGTATTCAGAGAATAGATGGTAACAATGAAGTGATATCACCAGCTGCAGTTTCATAGACACATATAAATTAGTTTCCTTACAGCTGCATTAAATCATGCTTCATTTGACTGTGTTAAGTTACTGAATCTTGGATTTACCTCCTAATCCCATTGCTCTCGTCATTTATAGAAAAACATCTGTCACCTTACTGATGAAAAACAAAAAAAAAGAAAACACAATAATGTACCTTTAAATCACAAAAGTCCCAATGTCTCTGTGTTATTTATTACTGTTATTGATGAAGGACTTTTCTTTATAGGATGCCAAAATACTATGAGATGATGTCATAAAATCTTTAACAACAAAAACACTAATTTAAACATTACAAGCTTCAAGAGTGCAAGGGATGTGTTTGTTTATTTATTCCAGCACCCCCTTCTTGCGTTCTTTATGTGTTAATGAAACAATCTTGTTGTAGTTCATGTAGCTTGATTTTAATGCAGTTCTAATTTTGGTATGAGTACAAGCAAATCCCCATCTGTATGATTCATTGTAAGAGACTTAAAAAATGCACTGTGTTCTGGCTGAGAGATTACAGAAGAAGAGGGCTCTTAACAGATGATGGCTACAAAGCATATTTTCCACCCTTGGTTTCATCTGAATGTTCAGCTTTATTGAAAAAGAAGAGCATTTTATTATTCTATGGAAGGTTACATCTTAAAGGCCAGTTTATTTTTTCCATTTTATCAGATCAAGACATACAAGCATGGCAAAAACAATAAAAATAAATAAAAAATCCATGGTTTAAGAACAGCTTTGTAAAAATGGACGTGCGCCCCACCAGCTGCGTGTCAAACTGTGCTTTGATGTTCTTCTTTCTAACAAGAGTTCTTGGCTGGAGATCGGTGTTGTCTGACAGAATGAGTTAGTAATGCTGTTTGAGAGTATAGTGTTCCTAACCTGCAGCACAACGCAAAAGGAATTTCACTTCTTTTGTTATTTTTGCTTATTATCCTTATTATTTTATGATTCATTATGTTTCAATCAAACACAGGCGATCTACAATCAATGAGCTATCGTCTTAATCCTTGTTTTAGTTGGAAAGATGTCACATCCCAAATTACTAATGGGATGTGACATCTTTCCAACTAATTTCAACTAATTTGGGAATTAGTAATCCCAAATTACCTGCATCAATACAGGCATGATTACATGCATATATTCATGATTACATGCCTGTATTCATGCCTGTACTCCCTTTGACGTCATTTTAAGAAAAAGATAACATAATAAAATGATTGACATTGTGAAAAGCTGTGCATGATAAGTCACAAAAATAATATGTACATAAATAAAGCGTATTCAATAATGGTGATCCTGTGTGTCAATTATTTAAATTTTGCATAGTTTCAATTGCAGTCTATGGATTAACATAGAATCTAATCCAGTGTAGCTTTTATGTTAGGTAAATTTCTGTCAACTGATTACTGGGTCATACTTGTTTATCTTCCACGTTTATATGTGTATCAACCAAAACATGACTTTATTTCACAAAGACTTTAGAAGTAAAAGTTGATGAGAAAAAAGCATAGCATGACCAGTGACTAGTGTGCACTGGTACCAGTGTCTCATTTAGCTCTTGACTCATCTTCAAAATGTCATATGTTTAAATAAAATTTCACCTCTTTTCTAACTGTGACCCTGAATAAAGCTGCACATGTAGGATGCCTGTCTTTTATGCTTTTAATTGTTAAAGACTTATTTCAGATGGCTCATGTGGAAGTCTAATAACTGTTTATTTATTTTGCAGATGCAAGCCTCAGTAGAATGCAAAAATATAGCATTAGAGGTCTGCTGCTATTGTTCAATGCTATGTGGATTTGCAATTCTCATGGTATTACTGAGAGGGGCAGGGTCAGTGTACCATTCAGCTTTATAATAGGCTTATGTGCAGCAACCATGGCCAGAGTGTCTTTTAGCCAGTAATTAAATCCTAGATAGATGCTGTGCTTGTTGAATCCATAGAGAAAAAATGAGATGTAATGAGGCACTAAGGCAATCAGTAAATGTATATTTATATGTATAAATTCTTAACTTTATTAGTTAGTTCTCTTTGTTTCTTCATGTTAGGAATTGGCAAATGATGCTGTGGTTACCCACTGCATAATGTTGCGGTCTCCACACATTTGCACAACATTTAAATCCAAGTTATGTTATGCCCATATAAACCACCGTGCAAACTGTGACAACCACACATCAAAAACTAGTTAAACAGCTTCTGTTACAGTTCTTTAAGCTGCACCTCTGCAGACAAGTACAGATTAAACTGTGCATGTTTCTCAGTAATTGAAGGAGTTACTGTCAAACATATACTTCACATCTGTTGTCTTCTTTGATGGTGCTCTTTTTATAGGTTGTAAATAACCGTCTGAGAATGACATTCCTGAATCTGCTGTGAAGTCTGTACTTTTGTTTTTACTGTCAAAAACAAATAGTACTGAAACAGAGCAAAGGTGACACAAAAACACACAAATAACACAAACCCTTTGTGTTCCTACAGCTCGATTATATTCATGTTTACCCAAATGTCAGAGAAGCGGTTAACTGATCGTGGGACTTGCTAAGACTTGCCAGCAGCAGCTGAGAACAGCCTGAAGACTTGGGTGTCACCAGAGGTGACTCATAAGGAGGAAACTTATGAGGAAACAAAAAAACTCTTGATAACTTTGTGGTGGGGAAATAAGCATATCCGGACACTGCCAAGGTGAAAATCTTTCAGTCAGTTGTATTAAAGTTTCTTATACAAGATGAGAGCAAAGAGTTCAACACAAAACTTCTATCCTGTAAGTTCTTACCTACAGAATCAGTAAATTTCTTTCATACCCGCTGAGTCTATAAACATGATAAACTGAAAACATGACATAACCCATGAAGACAAAGAACCAAGAGGCCAAAGTTCAACATAGTCTTGAAACAATAGTCAGCAACAACATTTATCAGCACACACCCAAGATTAAAGGCATAGCAGGCCGTACTGCAGATATCTCTTTCTTCCTGGCTTTTTGCTTGAAGCACACAGAAGGAACAAACTGTTGAAAGACTGTTGTTATCAATCGCAAACTTAACTGAATAAATGTGATTCAATGTGCCATTTCTCAACTTCATAAATAATATCTGCTTTACTTAAAATCAATTTCTGATGTTTTAGCAAGAGCTTATAAAAGTATTCCAATGAATTGCTTAATTTTTCTGTGCACAAAAAGTGCCATCTTAATTAACTCCCAAATTGCAGTGGCTTCTTATAAATCTAAACATTTTTAAAATGAATTTAATGAATCATTTTGTTTTCAAAGAAAGTCAAAAATGTTAAAGTGTTGTTATAAATATGAATAATGGTAAATGGCCTGTTCTTGGATAGCATTTCACCAAGTCAAGAGGACCCAAAAGGTTTCCATTCAACACTCTTTCACCAGTTCACGCACACCCACACATGCTAATCATTGAATTGAATCTTAAGCTCCAGATAGGAGGAGTCTCTGCATAAACCACCTGTACTTTAACTTCCCAGGGCATTTTATAGGGTGCTGAGAATGTGTGAGGTGTTATTTAACCAATTGTTATATGAAGCCTCTGGAGAAATTTGAAATGCAAAACCTGCATGCTTGCCCGGCATATAAAAAAGCTCCAGGGCTGATAACATATAGACGGGGTAAGGCTGTTTTCACCTTATGGTCGTTAAAACATTATCTGAGAACAGCTGTCTTTCAAAGCAGCCTGTTCTACAGGTATAATGTAACATGTCGAGTCATGTTTTGTTTTTGGGTTTTTTGCTCTGGGTTTGTCTGTGTGTGTGTTATTTTATGATATAGACTAAGGAAAATGAAACCTTATCTTGAAATTTAACCAAACTACAGAAAGTCCTTGGGTTACTTCAAAAGGAAGTTCTGACCTGACCTCCAACTTTCTCAGATCTCAGATCCAATTCAACAGGTGTCAACATGTTCTGGGGAAACAAGTTTGATGCATGATGGTCCCATCTTACAGCACTGAAAGGATCTGCTGCAAACATTTTGGTGCCATTTACCACACCAGGTTGTTTTGTAATCCAGCGACATTCAGGATCTGCAGAGCAGGGCTGTTTAGGCTGAAAAATGAGACCCATAACTTAGTCCTTATGTCATGTCTAATCTGGACATGTTTTACTGTTGAGGCCTTTACAGAAGATACACAAAACTAATTCAAACTCAATTTAACTATTGTGAGAAACACAACCATGTTACATTCATTTGAAATATGCAGAATGCAATTTCATTTTACAAGGTGTCGTCTGTTTTCTTTCAGATTGTAAATTTCTTTCCTGCAGAAAAGTGCAACACAAATAATCTGCCATGCCTTGCCTTTTGAGTAGCAGAATAAATAAACTCCATTAATAAAGTCAAGACAGACCTTTTGTTGTTGAGTTTAGGTAATGTTCCATTTATCTTTTGTTTGCTAAAGGGTTTACATTCCTTTATTCATAATTTTTGATTCAATCTAAAGGAAACAATTTAGACTTAATGTCAATTAATATGCTAATGTCTGCACAAACAATGTGAGCTGCACATTTGAGCAATTTTGTAAGAAGTAGGGGTTCCATTGATGATGACATTTGATTAGATTTATTGTCAGAGATTCTTTAATCAAAACATATCTGAATGTTTTAAACCATGTTAAATGTACTTTGTGTTAAACCAAGGATGGTTCTGACAAAATATATTGTGCCTTTTAAATGAAATCAAAATGTACTTTTTAAAATTTTAAAGTTTAGATATGGTATAACCTCAAATTTTATGTTTTTTATTTTTTTTATTTTACAGGTAAAGATCTACAAAAAAAATGTTTCAATTTTAAATTTTTTGTTTTTTTCTAAATTTTCATGCACTAACACTTTGACCATTTTTTGTTTTTACAATGATACATATTTTTTTCTGTGGAAAAATGATAACTTGCAGTATTGTTCTGCTCTGTGCCTCCCATAAAGTCACATCAAGTGAAAAAGCCTCAACTTCCCATGAAGAATACAGACTCCATATAAAGAAACTCTCTGTCCAAGTATTGACACAGTTAGGGCACAAAATGCTGAACAAGAATTCACAAATTGACATTTTTATCTCTACTACAGTGAGCAAGAACTTATAAACAAATTGGAAAAATGTACTCATCCAGGAAATGTTTGCAACAGAGATAAAAAGGTGATAAAATTGATAAAATTAACTAAATTCTACCTTAACTAGTTATTATTCAGTCATGGATGATGGGATTTAATCTCCAGGAGTCCCAGAACAGTGCAAGCAGCTGACAAGAACTAATGCTGAAACATTCACTAAAGCCTCATGTCGTCACTATCTTGATTATCCGTAGTGTGAACTTTGTTCTTGTAGACAAAATGGGGAGTGGCTTAATGTCTCAAACAGGTTTATGTCTCCCTCCAAGCCAGTTTCAAACCGGACTATTTGCATGTTGAAACAGGAATCCATGCCCTCCCACTTCAGACTGCTGATCGAGTTCAGATGCCTCCTGTCTTTGTCTCTCCCAGCCGGGTCTCAGAAGCCGCCCCAACATTGAACACAAGCTAAATGGAAGTGGGACATTTTACAAGCAGTCTTGGGGATTTCCACAAAGGTCGCTATCAAAATGTAAGTTATTGTTGAACATAGCATTCCTATGACTACTTTTTTGTGCTTTGCGACTCTTTAACAACAAAAAGTTGTTGTTGTTTTTTTTAAGTATAGCAACTTATTTCACTGGAATCTGAGAGTTTGGAATAAAATGTGTGACTAAAAAGTCTTTCTCTAGGTTGTGTTTTAATTTGTGGATAAAATTCTTTAATGCTTCTACAACAGTTTTTCTGACATTTTAAGATATTTGCTTACATGCTCCTTTCACAGCTACATTTTTATTTTTCAAAGTACAAATTTTATTAGTCGAACAACAATCTTCCTTAAGAAAAGTTCAAAATGTTCTTCTAAATAGTCAAAAAATGTAAATGCCTTCTAATTTGTCTGGCCATTACTTGTCAGACTCTGAATGAATGTTGAATCTGCTGATCTGGTTTTTCTATTTTGGGAACTAATTCAGCCTAACATGAACATGTTCAAAAAATATATTCATGTATAGAGAGAAAAGGCTCAACATAAAAACTCATCATTACGTTTGTGGGAATGAAAAACAGACTATTTAAGAATTTGATAGAAAATGATTTGTATTTATTTTTCTGTTTATTTTATATACTTTTTCACTATTGCAGAAAACATGAGTTCTGTATAATAATAATAATAATAATAATAATAATAATAATAATAATAATAATAATAATAATAATAATAATAATAATAATAATAATAATAATAATAAATTCCCGGAGGTGTGAATTTCAAGTGGGAAAGTTAGGGAGCTTAAATTTTTCAAATCCAAGATGGTTGCGATATGTCCCAAACAAAGTGTTTGATGTAATAATAATATGCTTGGTTGTACTTTTCATTGTTTGTATCTCAGTAGTTCTTTCATACACAGACAACTGTGTATGAAACATTTGCAAGAAGACACATTCCTTTAGAGTAAACATAGATAAAATACACAAATACATAATTAACAACGTGCATATCTAATGGAAATTAGCTTGTAATTGAGCATAGCACTTATTTTCCACTGATTCTTCCTCTTGCCATGAAAACATGGTTAAGTTGGGGTCAAAGTTTTTCCTTGATTGATGGTTGCACTTCAGCCATAAGTATCCCACTTCCTTGTAAAATTGGAGTATTTCAAATATTCCTCACCACACTTTGCTTTTCTAGTTGAAGCCAAGAATATTTATGTGTTGTCAGGTGCAACCGTAGTTGACATACCACAAAAGTACCATGTAATTTTGCTGTATTTATGAATGACAGACTATTTTTTTAAATCATTTGCTCAGAGATCTATTGATTTTCTTTCTATTTTTAAAAGACAAGTGTGTTCCATTGTTATAGTACTTTAAGATTTTAAATGTTTGTTTACATTTGGATAGGGCCGTCACCATTTTAATTTATCTGTATTTAAAACTGTTATTTTTCTTGCCAAATCAAATAAGCAACTTGAATAGACTGCAATTAAAACACTGATACAACAAAGGACATTTAAGAAATTGACACCAACACCCCTTTTTCCATAAATGCACCAGAATGTTTTATTTTGTTTTGACGTTTGCTCACTGACAGGACCTTGTGTCTCTATTACCTTCAACAGGTAGTAAACAAACAGTCCGGGGAGATGGACTCTTCAGAGTTTTCCCTGCTGTCATCACTGAAAGACGAGGTTAAACATGAGGATTTTGTCCGGCCTCATTATAAAGAGTCATATCGCCTGGCGATCGATCGTCTTATTAAGGACGGCAGAGACAGTTATTTTGAGTTCCTAAAAGAAGAACGTATTGTGAGCTTCCTCTCAGAAGATGAGATTGTCTTCCTCACCTCTTATGTGGAACAGCTGCCATCCCAAAACCAGACAGAAGAAATCATTGACCCAACAGACAGCCACTCGTCATCTGGGACGTACTGGCCCACTCACTCAGATGTGGAAACGCCAAATTTGGATTTGGGTTGGCCACATGTCCAGCATGAAAAACATCCAACTAATATCAATCTGCTCTACCATCCACCTAGACTCAATAACCCGACCATAAAGGAGGTGATCCGGAAGCATATTCAGGATGCAAGAACGGTAATTAAAACAGCCTGCAACTGTACACTCACAGAGGCAGCAGAACTAAAAAAAATATTCAGGCCCCTTCCACTCTAGAGCAGTTATTTTACAATATGGACTTTCTACGGTTTGTGTCCACCATCCACATTAAACATAGTTATTTGTAAGAGAAAATGC
Organism: Gambusia affinis; assembly: GCF_019740435.1. Taxonomy (NCBI): domain Eukaryota; kingdom Metazoa; phylum Chordata; class Actinopteri; order Cyprinodontiformes; family Poeciliidae; genus Gambusia; species Gambusia affinis. Next base: position 16,004,120 of record NC_057880.1, read on the forward strand.
TTTTCAATTGAAAATCACCTATTCAGGATTTTGCATGCGATTCTCCATTTAAGCCCTGAAGTAGTTGTATCAGGATAAAGCAACTGAGTAGTTGGACATATTGTCCACTGACTTAATGGTAGCACAAAACTATAAACAATATCGATCAACATAAATCTTGAACTCCATTTAAACCCTAATATTTCTGTTACTGTGATTGTCCAAAGTATGTTGCAAGCTCTCCCTCCCTCTATTCAGCCAGATTGCTGCTAACTACTGCTGCGCTTCATTTCAGAGGAAAGGAGTGTCTTCTGGGCAGGATTGGGAAATATCTGGTTCTACAGCTTTGTTTCTTAAGGAAACACAAAGAACCATTTTCCAGAAATGCCACAAAGTTGTAAGGCCAAATCTTTCCCAAATTCTCAGTAACCGACATAAGACTTAGTCAGAGGACATAAGAAACAAATTCTGTTTCATAAAACTGTGTAAGATTTGGATATTCTGGAGGTTACTTGTAACACCTCTGACTGCTGAAATACAAAGTTCCTAAAGCAAAAAATGGCTTGTTCTAAATGGGTCAAAGAGCTTTCAAAACTCAACTTTCTATGACTATTTCTCATGCAGTTTAAATCAAGTGTTTGACAGACATATCAAAATATTTAAATATACTTAGTTTTTTTTAAATTAATACTTAGTATGTATTAGGGGTTTTTGTTAAAATGACAATTGCTTTAAGGTTTTTAAATTGAACAAATCAAATTGTATGTGTTCTATTGTCAAATTGTGTCTACTGAATGCACAGAAAAATAAAATACTTTAGTTTAATCAATAATTTCACCATGATCACATGAATACATTTTTACCACTATTATCAGTGATAAAATAGAATTTTTACACGTTTTATAATAAGAACTTGTAAAAATAATTTTTTGAACTCTCTCCTGAAATAGTATTTTTTTTATTGATAAATATTCTGTGGTATGCTTCTTTCACTTTTTTTTACTATTAAACTTTGTTTGCAATGCACATTGCACGTCCTCATTTGATCTTTGATGTTAGAACATGTGTACATTTGTTAGTGCTAGGTCCTGTTTTAATTACTTTTCAGATGCATAGATGTAATTGCAATTGAATGACAAAATGCTCTATATTCATTCTGAATTCATTCTGCTTTCTCTCTGAAGGTCATTGCTATTGTGATGGACAAGTTCACAGATGTTGATATTTTCAAAGAAACTGTGGATGCTTCTATGCGAGGAGTGCCAGTCTACGTGTTGTTAGATGATGACAATTTTAAAAGCTTCCTCAAGATGGCAGATGATCACAATATCAAACTACAGCAGCTAAGAGTGAGTCCATAAAATATGTAAAATGTAAAAAAATGGCCAGTAAGCAGAACATATTTATTGCTATGTTCTGTATAACATATCTATAATTACATCTGTTCAAATTAAAGGTAATTTGAACAGTGTCGGTGTTCACAAATTACATCTAAGTTGTCACGTTACTTAGTGAAACTGAACTGAAAGAGAGAGATGCCTGTGCCTGATAGTTGACTTTATACATTGTACAGAACCTCACCACAAATGCTGGAAAACTGTTGCGTGAAACAGGTCTGGGTCTTTTGTGACCCAAGAGGAATAATTATTTGATGATACATGTTTATTTTTTTTAGGGGGTGGAGTCATAATTATTAGCAAGGTATTCAAAACTGTCAAACACACCCTTAAAATTTCCCTTTGAGAGCACATTACATGCCAATAAAAAAGAAACTCAGTGACTCATCAAACTGAAGACAACATATTGTGCAGAATGCCTTGCATGAACTTTTGTTTGTTGTTAGCTGTTGTGATTTTAAAGCTGACATGATCCTTTCACTTCTCTGGCAACAGAACATGAGGGTGCGCACAGTGAAAGGTCCTGACTACCTCTGTCAGTCAGGAGCCAAATTTCATGGAGCAATGGAGCAGAGGTTTCTTTTAATCGATTGCCACACAGCAATTTATGGCTCGTACAGGTAAATAATGTACCATTATAACTAGAAAACTCTCTGTATGTGCTGCAGTGTGCACAAGACATATCGCATTCAATGTCAGAGTTCAAACATTATAGAAATAATTTTTCACTGACATTTTTGGAAAAAAGTTTAAATCTTGTACTTCTGAGAATAATAAACATTTCTCAGGGTTTAGAAATTGTTTATTTGATTCAAAGCTTTTAAAAAGCTGTAAAAACCACGGCAGCACCAAAAGCCAGCGATTAATTGCATTTAATAAATATTTGTTTGGTCTTGTTTTTACAGCTACTCTTGGTCTTTTGAGAAGATCCATCTGAGCATGGTTCAAGTCATCACAGGCTGGCTTGTCAAGTCCTACGATGAGGAGTTTCGAACACTTTACGCCCGGTCGATTGAACGAGCTGAGCTCGGTACCCCACTGGAAGGAACAAACAACAGCAGCTTTCTTGAGCAGCATATGTTGTCAAGACATCATTCTGCCCCAAAGATTGGACGAAATGACCAGATGAGGCATTCCTTGGATGTAGTAAATTGGAAAAGCTGTGAAATGAAATCTGGGATAAGAGACAAGCTCTTTAAAGAGGATGGTAAATTTCTTCGTCCCATAATGAAGACATCACAATTGGAACGTGAAACCCTTGATGAGATGAATTTGTCTAAAAGGCACAGTTATGCCTGGGAAACACAGGATGGATGCATCCCACAGAACATGAGGCCTAGAGGGAGCAACTGGAATATCCATAGAGACTCTAGCATTCTACCACACAATTACGCAATGGATAATTATTTGCAAGCACAACAAATACGCAGAGGTCAACACATGCGTCAGTCTTATAACGGCCTTGATAAACAGGTCCTTTCCATGCAACAAAACTTGCCAACATTGGAGAAAACTTCAAAGTCGTTCATGCGCACATGGAGGATTGAATCTTATCTTAAAAGTCCTGACGCTCCATCTTCAGACACATTTCACTATCCAGAACAGTTTGAAACCGTGGATAAAGCTAACTCCTTCATGCAGGGGCAGATGCGTAACTCGATTGCTCTCAGGTGCCCCATACCAGAACACCTAGAGCCAAGCAGACTAATAACCCCCCCTTCATGCCTTCCTGGTTACTTAGCAGCACCCAGTGCTCCTCTGCAGTACAATTCAATGCAGTGGGATGCTGCAGCAGCTGAGAACAGAATGAACGCCAATGAAATCATGTTAAAGCGAAAGAGCTTGCAAATTTTAGACAACTTGGACAGCTACAGCTCAGGTAAAAACTCTCACCACTCTACATATTCCAGTTTAAGCAGAAGTAAACATGGGCAGATAATTACAAATCCAGACATGTTGACAGACAGTTGGCAGAAGAGGCACAGTGTGGCTGATCCGAGGTCAAGCATGGAGCACCCATATGAAACCTCGGGTCACATGTATGGACATTTTGTCAGGACAGAAGTAAACAGGAGCACTGTGGAGATCCCTGTTCAGAATGGTGGTTATAAAAGAAGCATGAATGAAGATCAGCGATCTCTGTCCCACTATGATGTTAAGAATATTGCAGACAAAAAGGGCCCAAATATTCGTATTTGGCACAAACCCCCAACCAGGACTGTCTCTGCAGCAGCCCTTCATCTCAATAACAAAGAATTGGCAAACAAATCCAACAGTATGAATTCGCAGCCCATGCCAAAGAATAGCTCCAAGAAAATTCAATCTTTGTTGAACATACCAGAGAGGAAAGAGGATTTCAGAACCATGGAGACAGCAAGTCTCAATTCTTGTGAAAGCAGTGACACCTTAACAGCTGATGATGACACAAGATCAATTCAAAGTGGAGGAAAACATCAGCAAAGTTCAACAAGTTCTGTCAAGTCATCACCAGAAAGCCACTTAAAGTCTGAAAAGCCACAAGTCAAAACAGAACAACAACAAGATCACCAAGTAAACCCTCCCTCTAAGACTAGCATACATAAGAAACCCTCATTATTTGGTAGAAACACTAAGCCGGCAGCTGAGAGTCGTGTGTACAGCAGGTTTGAACCTTTCTGCTCACTTGAAAGGAAAAGCTCTCTGTTGTCTGGTTCCAAACGTACACAGTCCAAAAGCCTTCCGAGAGGTGAAGCAGCTGTCGAAGCCAGCCACAATCAGGCAACACGAGGACACCAGGAGAACAAGCTGGAGAAATTTTTCCACAGAGTGGGAAGTTTGTTAAATAAGAACAAGTAGTGAGGGCTGCTTTCTTGGCACACTCAACTACATAGGTTGCCTATTGTTGATGCCCATTAGATTGGCAAAGTTTCCCCATGTAGCTCAAGTTTTTCATTTTATGTTTTACCTTTTGTATTGAAAAATGATAATAAAACAGGGTACACTGGTGTACATTACAGATTTCAGGGATTTAGAAATACCACCTCCGTCTTTGTTCTGCTATGAATTAAAATGCTGTCAAAAATATTTGCATTAGCAGATGGTCGTTTTGTCAGGTCACATATATGTCCTTTCTTTTACTGGAAATGCAGGTGTGAAGGGTGAACATACCTCACTGATTTCTGTATAGACTTTGTGTTCTTGAGGGTTGACAGCTGCTCCAGGTACAGACATAAAAAATATAATAGGCATGCAAACTCATCAGACATCCACAGAAGCATTTCTGACTAATTTATGTTTTAAAAAGGCTCACAATACGGTGAAGTAGGGCACAATACTGTGAGAAAGAATGCACATTGTGTATTTTTCTTAAATAATTCTTAATCTTCCATTAATTTCATGAAAAATCAACAGGGACTTCAGTAATGGGATTACTTTGTTTACAGAATGGTGCACCTTATTGAGTAAACTCTTTATATATACGGACATGAGAAGCAAAGAAAGAGTTACTCTTAGCTTCACTTGTGAGGTGTTGATGACTTGGTGGACAGTTTTTATTTCTTAGGGAATGAAATGAATGTGCTCAGAGATAATGCACTTTTAAATGAATGTCTTGTTGAGGGGTGGATGAGGGTTTGTGTGTCAATGTAACTGTAGAGTAAACGCACTGCAGCCTGGAAAAGTTTTCTTTTATTTTCTATTGTGTTTATTTATTATCTCAGTAAACATATTTCTAATTAATTTTGAATGTTAGTTTAAATGTTTTTCTTTTGGTGGCTAGTGATTTATAATTTGTGGCCTCATTAAAAAAAATCAATAGACAAGCATTTTCATTGTAGTTCACCAGTATTTTGTTAATTTTCTTACACGCTCCTACATTATTTGCTGTGAAACATTTTATATTGGTGAAATGGCTTTTTGCCCAGGGTAGCATTTGCCTTTAGATAACATTTTCTCTTGTAATGCCATGTCATTTGCACATGGAATGCGCTTTCTATTCCCTATTTGCCTGCTGAGTCAATGAACAGTAGAATAGGCTTAACTTGGAGCTTTTAATTGTACACCAATGGAAAATATTATCACGCCTTGATCCAACTTTAAGACAAACCTCTAGATAAACCAAATAACCACTGTGTTAGGCAGTGATTTTCTTTTAATAGAAAGTGATACCTAGATATATTATTATTATTATTATTATTATTATTATTATTATTATTATTATTATTATTATTATTATTATTATTATTATTATTAATGTTTTAAAGTCCCTGTAGAACATTCTTGAATTGCATCAACAATTTACTTAATATTAAACCCAAAATCATTGATATGGCTTTTTGGTTTTGAAACTACTTTCTTTCTACTAAGAAATATTTTTTGTAAGACACAAGACACAGCAAATATGTCTCTAAAATTAAACCATGTCCTACATAAAAAGTACTTTACGTGAGAATATGCAATCTTTGAGAAAACATGTTTTGACCATGCAGATGATTTGATGAGGCATCAAAGATTACTTTAAGAAACTAATTCTAAACATGTGGCCAGAATCACATTAAAGTGGTTTACATCAATGTATATTCAGATTTCAGAATAGCTCAATAACATTCAACACCTGAACCTATTTTTGACAAAACTCAAAAATTGAACTTTCATCATGATTGCTAGTAATTTACTTGCATTTAGCACAACAGAGGCAATTACTTCATCTGCAGTCTTCCTGGGAATACTCTATGCAGAAGCATATCAATATATTTCCCCACATTTCTATTTTGTCTAGCTCTGTTTCCTTAAAGCTATTCTTATGGTGTGTGCAAATGAGATTAAAAGAACCAAGATCCCCAAAAATGCTACTTGTTTTTGTTTTGCTTTGCTCACACTGAGTGAAAATTTACAATACTGAAGATTTATTCCATTATTAAGCTTGTGCAGGGACTCTCTCTCAGTGTGACATGAGCACAACCTATCAAGCAACATTCTAAAAGAATTTCAGAATGTTGGGTAAACAAAGTAAAATTTTTAACCTACTTTTTCTGTCTTTAACAGGAAGAAAGACTGACTTTTTTAAAACTACTAAAAGATGTCAATAGTCATCTAGTGTTTGCAGCAAAGGTACTGGTTGATTACACATTATTATTATTTAACAGCTAACAAACAGCTACCAGTTTTTTTGTATCACAAAAAATGTAATGGGGTCACCCCAAAACACAATTCTTACAATAAGTGTCATGATGTGTGAGTTTGAGAATGGCTCAAAATGCAGACCGGAGCTGGGAGCATTATCAAGTTAATTATTTAATGAAAAAATTACAAAACTTACAAATAAAACCACAGGGAAGACAGGGAGTCACAGCAGAATGGAAACCATAAATCCAATGAAAACAACAGCAGGGCACAGGAAGAAGAAAGAGAGAAAATGACAGAGTAAGGACCAATAAGGCAGGGGTGTCAAACTCCAGTCCTCGAGGGCCGCAGTCCTGCAGTTTTTAGATGTGTCACAGGTACAAAACACTGGAATGAAATGGCTTAATTACCTCCACCTTGAGTAGATCAGTTCTCCAGCGCCTTAATTATTCTATTCAGCTGTGCTGCAGCAGAGGCACATCTAAAAGTTGCAGGACTGCGGCCCTCGAGGACTGGAGTTTGACACCCCTGCAGTAAGGAGTTTGAGCAAGAGAAGGGTTTAATCAGGGGTCTCAAACTCCAGTCCTCTAGCGCCGCTGTCCTGCAACTTTTAGATCTGCCTCTACTGCACCACACCTGAATAGAATAATTAGGTCATTAGCAAGACTCTGGAGAACTGATCTACACAAGGAGGAGGTAATTAAACCATTTCATTCCAGTGTTTTGTACTTGTGGCACCTCTAAAAACTGCAGGACAGCGGCCCTTGAGGACTGGAGTTTGAGACCCCTGGTTTAAATACTGTGACGGTGAATGCTGGAACAGAAAATCTGGGCTGATGAACTAACAGGTTGCAGGTGAGAGGAGAGAATAAGTGGCACAGGGGTTAGAGTACACAAGAGACAAAGAAATGAATCTAACACTTAAGAAAGACTAGAGCTGAGAAACACATTTAAATTAGAGTTACAGGGAATAACTACAAGAAATAAACATAATATACTAGAATCACTAAGAAAAGACTGAACCAAAGTAAAACACAAACACGGCTGAGCTGATAAAAAAGAAGGAGCTAAGGAAGACATAAATGAACAAAATTGAATTAAACAAACCAAGATCCTAACAGTAATAGTTTGCTTTGGCACACATCGTTTCAAACAACTGAACAACACGTGTAATTTCCTTATGTATATCTTAGTTGAGGATAGTGAATCATAGAAAAATTACATGAGATTCTGTGTTCATCAGAAACAAAGGAATGTTTTCTTAGCAATCGGGAAAAAAAAGAAGTAAGCTAGTGGCGATATCGTGTGACAGCAGTTGGAAATTCATAGAGATAAGCCTCGATCAGCTCTGGTGCAACGCTGTGATGAAAAGTCCCTCCCTTGGGACACAAGCTTCTGTCATTCAGCTTTCTCCCCCTGAGTCTAGTTTCTTAGCTTCAGTTCATAAAAAAATACAAATAAAAACAGACTGGACGTTGAATCTCAGAGTTGCTCGTCTATAACTCCAGAATTTGGAGAACAAAGCAACATTCCCAGTTTTCCCAATTTCCAGTTTACAAATTCAGATGTATGATGTTAGTACATCCAATGTTTGTGATAGTGCTACTCATGTTTATTCAAAGCCTCGCATTTAATTGCTTAGCTACTGAAAGGAAGCCACCAGAAAATATAAAAGTTTTGTTCCAACTGCTTTGTTGCATAGCAAATATGCAGGAACAAATTGTAATGTATTTAAAATCAGCCGTAAACATGCCCAAAAGGATTTTGTTTTGCTGAAGTCCGTAGTAGTCAACTAGGAAACTGTTAAGGCAGTTTCCTTGTTTTTGACAATTTTTTTTCTATAAAAAATAGCAGATTGTATTAAAAATGATCTTTTCTTTAGTCTTAGGGAAAATGAATGAGGCAAGTTTAAATTTCTGAGGCCTTTTGTGCTGCTGATCAGCTAATTAGACACAAGAGCCTTCAGTGTCACAAACTGTGACATGTCTGTCAGAAAATGATGTAGCTGCTTCTATGGAGCCACAGATAATCCTGTATAAGGCAGGGTTGCATTTGTGCTGATAATCAACAAAGTCAAACAATTTAACTTTTAAAGTGAGACTGTTTCCAAAATGCAAACCACAGAGCAGCAAGACTTTGTTGAAAACACAGCAGGAGCCATAACCCTAAGCACAGCACTGCCTGAATCAGAGGAAGGAATCCCGGATTTCTCCCTGCAACATGGGTGGTCTTGAACGGAAAGTGGTGCTTCATATTTGCAACTTCATAAATGCTTCCTAACTTGTTAGAAAAATGTAAGTCCCTTTTCCTTTTTAACTGAAATGACTTTCAAAAAAAAAGTTTCATTTTCAGGTAAAGCTTTGTTTTAAGTTCAGGTTACATGACTCTAGCCAATGTCTTTCTTAGATGACTTGATATGCAGTGGTGCATTCAAGGACAAATTGTAGATTTTGTTTTGTTTTTTGTTGTTTTTTTTCAGTTCCTTTGGGTTTATATTTTAAACAGTACGATAAAAATAGGTATATCTTAATTCTTATGTCTTAACATTTCTTTTTCCTTTCTTACATTTGCATTTGTAGCGGACTAATGACTTCCTATTTTCCTCCTGATATTCCGCCTATTTTCCATTATCGCTTAAAATTCTCCATAACCTGTAACCACTTTCGAGTGTGGCCCTGTTTCGTAGATGGAGACAGGGGGGTATACACCATCATCATTCTGACGAGGTCGTTGGAGTAGCCTACGCTAACATCGCTCCACGGCTCCGCGTCTTGGGTACCAATCGGCACAACAACCTCCGATCTCTTAGACGCACAGGTCCTTCTTCGCATTTCAGAGTTTATATATTATTAACTCGAAGCATGTCAAGAATCACGGAGAATTCAGACTGTGACGACTGTAACTATCCCGCCCACGGGGGAAATGACTCGGTATCGCGCGTGCATTCCACCATGGATGAGGACGACGAACTTCTGAGATACATTTGGACCGATTACTTACACCCAAAGGAGTACGAGTGGGTTTTAATAGTGGCTTACATAGTTGTGTTCTTTGTGTCACTGATCGGAAACTCGCTTGGTAAGTGGAATTTCAAGCTGCGCTCCTCACTCCATTCATGCGTAAGGAATGTTGCAGAAAGCCTTAACGCACACTTTCAAATTACACTTCGAACAAATAAATTAACTTATAAGTGAAAGGCAAGTAAGATTTTAATCCATGTTGATGAAAACCGTAAGAATGTTAGTTTGTGATTAGAATGTCAGATGCGCATCTGGTGATGCAGCGGCATGCACAGCCACAGAGCGCAGAGCAGCAGAGTGCATCTCAAAACGATGTTAAGGCGTATTTTAATATTAAAGACAGCCGTGTACTCTTGACAAAAGTCATTTTCCACTCTTACATATAGATATGCTCTCATTCTGGTTTGATCATTAAATAATCATAAAATTGACATTTTACCATCATTTTAACCTGCATCATCTTCTGCTTTACTCACATCTCCTCCTAAGATTCTCCAGTTCCATGAGAATCTTGGAAAAGTTCAGTGCCACGGGTAGTAATGACAGTAGAAAAGGCAGTTTTATCATGCAGCTGGATGTTCAATATTTTGTTTGATTTACATAACTGAGGCTTAATATAACCAGCTTGGGGGACTTATCAGGTGCATGTGCCTTCATACACAAAAAGCTTGGAAGAAAAGAAATTATTTGCTTTTAGAGCAATAAATTAATAATGTTTGAAATATATTTTCCATCATGTTAGAAATATGATGGAAAATACAGTTGTTTTTGTTTTCTCTGTACATGTATATGTTTTCATTTAAATCATCACTCAGATTTGACTCTGAAGGCTCTTTTTCTTGGCATTTTCTTTTCGAAACTGTTGCAATTCAAGCTCCTGTGTGCCAATCTCCCTATACATTTTCTTGTCATTGAATTTTATATGATTTCTTTGTTGTGCAGTTTTTTTTATTTGCAAAAGTACAGTACCATACTTAAATTAAATATAATTTTTACTGTCTTTCATTTAATGATTGTTAATACCAAATTGTAATTAAACAATAGTATGATGGACAGGAAATAAATGTTATTTCACAACGAGTATTATAATTCTTTCACCAGCTTCTATGCACCAGAACACTTTCCATGCAATTTCAGAGATAACACTTTGCAGCACACCTTGTTCCTTCTAGAAATGCATGTCCAGCAAGTCTAGAATATTATAGCTCAACATGTGGGAGTGATTAATTTGTGAGTAGTTTGATATTGTCATTTTCCAGGGCCAGTCACATTTATAACTGTCATTCTGATAGTCAAAGGTTCATATCTGTGTGAAGTGTAATCAATCAACAGAACCTTTAAAATTTGATCTTTGATGATTAAAGTACACTAACAATACAGCAGATTTTCATTTCTACATAACAAAATAATTTCAATGTTTAGTGGATGATTGAACTGCAACTTTTTGGACTACTCACTTAATTATTTAGACATCCAACAGAGATACCATTATGAATGTCACAGTGACGTTAAATATAAAATGGTGTTTATAATGAACTTGTCAAACAGAAAACCATGTTTCAGCAGATTTCATCAGTGTGGCCTGTAGTGCTGGAGCTCACAGGGTGACATTATGATGGTCTATGGTTGCTAAAAAGCAAAGTTAAATAAAAAATGTGAAAGATAAACACCCCCAACTAAGATATAGGCAATACTGGTTACATTTACTGGAGTAACTTTTTGGGAAATAAAGGTAATCATTGGAGTTGTTTTACTGCACTGTATATTTTAATTTTACTTGAGTAATATTATAAACTATTGTTATTGTCACTTTAAAAGATTTAGTAGTATTGAGAATTTGGTATTTTTAGTTTTGTTAATATTATATAATTTAGTTTTAGTGTTGTAACAAACATATTTCACACTGTGCCATATGTACCTTGTTAATTTCTGCCTCAGGGGCGTCACATCTCTGAGACGCTGCACACACTACAGTTATGACATAGCTAAAAAATAAATGCAAAACTGGGAAAAATGTGAAGTAATGACCTGATAATAACTTTTCTGATACTGAATTATGCAAACACAACTTCTGCTGTCTTGCTTCAAGACTAGTCTGTTCTTATCCACAGGAATTTTCTACAGCACCTGCAGGGAACAATCAGTGCTTACCACAACACTAAATGCAATATCACAATCAGGTCTCTTGGAATGGCCTGGTCTCCCAGATGGATAAGGACATTTTTGCATGTAAATTTCAACTGTCTTGTTGATAAGTGATAAAAGAACTCTATGAATTTACTTGTTGGCAGTTTAAATGCAAATTGCATCTATCAGCCTGTCAAAATAAAGCCATATTATTTATGATGAGTGGAAAAAAGAAACCAGTGGTGCAAATGATTTATGCCAGGGTATCTTCCCAGATAGCAAAAAATGTTAATTCAGTGTTGTCATGTGGTCAAAAGGATGGATTTTTGGTTAAGGTCAATGATTAATGGTGGATCAACCATTAAACAATCATCCAATTCTAGCCAATTAACTAATGTTGAAAAGATGCCATTGAATCAGTGTTTTGTGGTCAGATTCTAATGGTTGAAATGTCAAAGTCTAATCATTGTTGAATCCACCTATGCTGTTTGCCGCACCCCAAACTCTCTCTTCCTTCTCTTTGAGCTCTGGGTGACAGCATTTTATTACTGGGTGGGGGTTTATCAGTAATCATATACATTTGTATCCAATCCACATTTACATTTTAGTTTATTTTATATTAAATCAATGTCAGGAAAACAAACAGTGAGTAATAATATTGAGAGACAAGTAAGAAAATGTACAGGAAGGATTTTGTCCTTTCTGTATATTTTCTTACTTGTCTATAATATGCTTTACAAAAGACAAATTTTAATTAATATTTACTAAAAAAATCAAGACAAATGTTCAAGTAGATTCAAATTTAGATGATGGTTGAATCAACATTTTATCTGGCACTCTGAGCTCTAAGTCTAAGGCATTCCTTGCACTTAAAAATAAATAGTTTCTTTTAGAATATTGAACTCTCTTAATGAGATATACGTCAAGTAAAAATATACAAAACAGTGATTTAAAAGTTTCATCCATTGTTCTGCTGACATTTTTTGATGTTACCCTTTGGAATTTAATAATCAGCATCAAAGTCATTGTCCATTGGATCAGACACATCATAGAAACTTTTTTTTGACATTTTTTTCCCCTGGTAGTTGGCAGGATGTTTAAGATGTTTATTTGCTCCACCACACACCTGAATCAGAAAATTAACTGTCTTCTCAGAGGGCCATTAAGTTCTGCAGAGGTCTGGTAATCTCCCACACTTAGGTCAGGTGTGTGAAGGAAGGGAAACCCTAAAAAATATACAGTGTCCTGGGTTCTGAGGACCAGGGGTGAAAACCACCACTGTGTACAGCTTTGAGAACAAGTAGATCAAACAGATCAAACTGGATGTTCAGTTCCTAGGTTGTGTTACAGAGGTGCTCCATTTCTCATAAAGATAGAAATAATGGAGAAACGTTCTAGCACATGCCATAGCAGATTTCTTTAAGTTTTCTTGAAGTAACTCTCCTGGATTGTTGTTTTATGGAATAAGAGGAGTGATTATTCTATTAAAGTAATTGTTGATCTGCAACCCATTAACACAATTATGAGTTTGTGCCTTTAACTTTAATTTGTTTCTCAACATGTGTTGCTTTTAATTTGCTTTAAAATTAAGAGTGATTAACAAAGCTCCTGTATTATGAGACAGGGTTAAGCCCAGATGTGTCTAGTATTGGCTAGTGAGTGCAGTGAAGCTAAATTTCAGTAAACTGAACTACATAGGGGTATATAGGTTTTCAATTTCAGCTTCTGTAGAGTGAAGAGGAATCCTTAAAACTATTATGGTAGAGATCATGATGTGTTTTTAAAAGGATCTAATAATACGGACATATATGATTGAGATCCTGTGGTCTTTCTTCTCTCACGCTTATTAGCATCCACTATGTCCTTATTTACTATCTTTTCAATATTTTTCCCCAATGGTAATTTGCTTGAAAATCAAGCCCGACTTGAGAAAATGTGTATTATGCACTGCAAAATGTGTAAACAGGCAGGTTTCAGACTTTGACAACCAAAGAAAAATTTTCTGCAAAATTCCATCAAATTCACACTTTTTCATTCTTTATTATATTCATGTGAGTAGAAGAGAGATAAACCTTTAGAACATATCTTAAGCCACAGCTGCTGGCAGTGAAAAGCAATAAAAATGATCTTATATGCTAGGACGTGTCCATTACTCAGGATTAACCTTAGTTCAGTGTGCTTGTGTTTCTGCTGGTGAAATTTGACTGTCTTGTTCAGTGGGGATTTGTTCTTGGTTTACAAATTTGTTCTTGGATTACAAATCAAACAGCGTTGGCTGTGGCCTGACTAACTATAAGATAACTATAAGCTGTTTTAAAAGCTGTTAATTGTGTTGAAATCAATATGATGGCAAGAAAAAAAAATACAGTAACTCAGGAATTATGAAAGCAGAGGAGAAGCTGTAATGGGGCTTCACTCCAAGGGCTGTAGTGGGTGGTGAAATCTTTGGAGCTTCAAAGCAACACTGATTACTGTTTGCAGTGAAAACATAAAATATCAGAACTAAACCTGATAGTAGAAATGAGAGGAGGAGAAACAAGAGAAAAACTAGAATTAGTCCCCATGATTCAGAGTCATGTGGAGCTTTTGAATGAACTTCCCTTCCACAAAGTTCAACAAATTGCAAGTTAGATCTGAACACAGCAGTCCACGGTGTGGTGAGAGCTGCTCTCCACATGTCCTTTTGCTCAGCTCAGTGGAAAACCAGCTGTTGTTGAAGAGAGTACACAATGTAAATTGATGGATTTCACAGCAAAGGTAGACTAGTGCAATATTATGTGCAAAAGCCCTTATAGGAGCTGAAGAAAGGCGAGAAAAGAGACAGAAAAGAAAGCAACTAAAATTATGACATAGCACAATAAAAAAAAATATAATGAAAAAGAAATTGAAATTTTTATATCATATCATTTGACACTTTTGATTTAGGAGAAAAACATAAAATGAAAAATTGTCAAATACTATAGAATGAAAAAGAGATATGTTTAAATGAGTTCTATTTTTCTGACACATAAGGTGGTTTATTTGTGTATGTTTGGCTTACAGTTTTATATAATAGCTACTGTCTACATACCTTGTTTAATTTATAAACCTGTAATAATGCCTTGTATTCACACTGAGGAATATGCAATTAACTTTATTGTGGCAGAATGTGTTGTATATTCGACTGAATCAAAAACGAAAAGGAGTCGGGTGGATAGTTCAACTGAACTTTAGTGAATAATAAAAAAAAAAGGGATGAACGAATCATACATTACAATACCCTACAGAATGTAGGTGATCGGCTAACATAGCTCTTTCTCTCGGAAAAACCTCCTCAATTCTACCTCTTGTCTAACCGCCAGTTCTTCTAGAACTTGTGCAATGCATCATGGGATATTGAGTCCACTCTGTCAAACGATCACAAATAGTCAGTTTTGAACCAGATACTAACTATAAAATGCTAACTAGATTTATGAACTAACTGCAACTAAAATAGTTACCCGATATTAAATTATAATATCCCAAATAATAAGTCCTAAACAAATCCTGGTTAAACCCAAAACAAATTCTCAACAGAATGTGTGTCTGAAGTAATTTAAGTCTTTCATTAATTCATTCATTCATTTTCAAATTATATGAAACAGTAAACACAATAAAAAATGTCTGCCAGCAAAAATAAAAAGAAGTGAATGGAAAAAAACTAAAAATGCCTTGCAAGTTGGACAAAATATGGCCATAACAAGGAGATCAAAATATAATTGGCAAATAAATATTCTACAAATGCAGCACCAGCTGTAAACTTGAGAACTGCAGGAGGTCTGCATGAGGTAAAGAGAGCATCATCAAGGATGCTGCAGCCATTTTAGGGTTTGTAACTACAAAACCTCTGTAGGACAGCATGGACTTTCCAGTCAAATGAGAGTGTTAAGACTGTATGAGATGAAATAAGTTCAGAGTCAACAGCTTAATCTTGCAAATGTCTTTTTTTTTTCTTTTTTTTTTTGCTTTTTTTGCTTCATGGCATGGGTTTAAAAAAATTGTGACAGATTGCTTTTTCTGAAAGTGAAATCCACACAATAGCCTTTTTTATTTAGCCCCAAGCCAGGTAAATATTTTCTGAAGCCTTAAAAATATCACTGATAACATTGTTGCACAAAATCAGACACAATGTGAAGATAAGCTGAGAAGCTGTAGCAACACCTGTTTTATGAAACTTGTACTTGCAATTTAAAACCATAATAATAATAAATTTTGACTTGATTGTGTAATCTATAAAAAAATAAAGCCTCTTTGCACATCCCTTTAAAATTAGGTTGCAGCTATAGCAGTTTACAAGAATCTGCAGCTTCTATATGAATTCAGATTTATTTGGAACATTTTCTTTTGATGAAGATTCTCAATGTATTTTGAAAAATCATTTTAATCTTTTGTGGTTTCACAGCTTGGGAGA
This sequence comes from Gambusia affinis, assembly GCF_019740435.1. Lineage (NCBI taxonomy): Eukaryota > Metazoa > Chordata > Actinopteri > Cyprinodontiformes > Poeciliidae > Gambusia > Gambusia affinis. The sequence goes on from NC_057880.1 coordinate 16,020,172, forward strand.
CCTCTTTTGTAGCCCAGGCTTTTGATTTCTTTTCAGACATGGGATCTGGGACAGGTATTGACTTTATTGATCTGGTAATGATTTACAACATTGATCCCAACAGCTTCATTCATGACAGAGAATGTGAGAGGTACACAAGTTTCTGTAACACTTACAAATTCAATATCCACAAAACAAAGACATACACTTCAGTAGCACATGATATTCTCATAAAATGCATAACTGATGTAGAAAATATACTGTTACCATCAAATATTAAATACAAAAAACACAATAACTAAAGGTGTATCATCAATTAACATGAAGAAAATAACTCATCTCTGTTGTTAATAATTTAAAACAGTTGTCTTTCAGTAACAGAGTACGGTAGATGGATATAAATAATCAAAATCAAACATTAAAATTAAACCATTATATGTTGCTTCGTTGCTTCATTGCTTTTGGGTTAACAGCACAAAAAGAGAGAAAACAGATTTAAGAAATCTAAGTTGTTGCAGGATGCGGTTTGATAATACACTTCCATATCTCATCTTAGAACTATTCTGCTGGTAGGATATTCTTTAAAGTGGTCAGCCGAGAATTACTTGACAAACTAAAAGCTCTGTAACACAGTAGCTCTTGAGAGTATGAACACTGGCAAATTATTTCAACATTTCAAACTGCGTAGACATTCCATGATCAGGCAACAGATTTTTCAACACATTTTTAGCACAGCGTGGACTGTATATTTGTGACTAGATTGATAAAGGTTTGCATTATTTAAAACATTTGGTAAGTGTCTGATCACTTCACAATTTATCAACAAGATGTATACCCGTACCTTTCAGGTATCATCATCTCTTGACCTTTCCCACATTTTGTTACATTGTTACTTTTTAAAAAAACAAAACATAAATGACTAAAAAGTGTTGTGCACATCTACATAAATCAATAGTACTTTGTAGAACCAAATTTTACAGCGAGTCTCAACAAGCTTTGAACATCTAGGAACAGAAATTATTTGCTCATTTGTCTTTGTTAAACTGTGATGATTCGCTGTTCTGCCATACATGTACTTCTCACATGTTTTCAAGTCATCATATTTTTCATGGCAAGTCTCTCACTTCTAATCAGTGAGATTCAACCCACCTGTGCCATGTCTAATTGTCTCTTTTGGTTTCACCTGTGCCCTGCACTATTTTCACCTTCTCCAATCTCTGCTCCCCTGACAGATTATCGACTATATTTGCCAGTAGAAATTCAGCATACTTTTCCTGCTCTTGTGATTCTTGGTTAAACATGATTCATATCCTCTTTCTTTTCTTTGCCCACTCTATATTCTGTATGCATATCTACTATCTGAACCCCAACCTGTCTCGTGCCTACATATTCTGGTCTAAACCCTCCGCTAAGTATCCTGACCTCCATTTAATTTTGTGTTACATGCTGTCTATTTATTTAGCAGAATGTTGGATTTTGGATTGTGTTTGTACATTTTAGTTGAGGGGGTTAGGTAGAAATGCCAATATAAAAGTATTAGCAGGAATTACAAAATTGGACTGCACAGTTTGCATTTGAATGGTATCACAAAGTTGGGAGCTCAACCCCTGCCTGGATGTATTCACAATATGTAAATATTGCCAAGTGTGATCTTGTCATAATTTAAAACTTTATAGAAAACTGCAGTATGTTTGTTTGAACATGGCACTGTGGCATCAAGTCAGTGTAATTGTTGGAAGGCATTACAAATCTGGAAAAGGTTATCAGGAAGTTTGTCTTTTTATTTTTGCACAACTACTTATTCGGCACACTTGAGATTTATTCTGTGATTTTGTTCTTTATAATCATTGTGCTGGTTGATCAATTAGACCAACATACATAGATTGAAAGTAATTATAAATCAGATAAATTTGCTTTCTGTTGTGTTCTATGATTAGAAACCAAATTAATTTGAAATTGATGCATAGTAACAACAAAAGTTAACAATCCAATTACAGCTACACAGAAAGTAACTATTGATCTATATTGTTGAGTAAATATTCATCTATACCATAAAGCATGCAACAAATATGTGTTTGTTGTCTTGGAACAGTTTGGTTGGTTGGTTTAAAAAGTATAAAAGTATTTAAGTAATTAAATTTTTCAGGCATTCAGGAAGTTTTGAGATGATATAGTAGCCTCTCCACTTGCTCCTCTATATGAGTTCCACTGAAGCTATTATATTTTGAAAATGTTTAGTTATATGTTTGAACATAGCAATATTAATTCCAGAAAAATAAGCAAGACAGTAGACTTCAGTTCAATAGAGGAAATGAACTCTGAACACTCAATACGCCGACCCTTGTTAGCTGTTTTAATTAGCTTCAAAATATAATTAAAGTTCAGAGTGCTGCATGTTTGCTTAAGACTCAAATTGTTGAGGTTGTAGCTTCAAAGTATGTTAATTAAAGTTCAGAGTGGTGCATGTTTGCTGTCATTAGGATACCACCATGCCAGTGTTTTGGGTGACAGTTAAGAGGTTAAAACTCATATTATGCAGGCTGTGTCTCAGTTTACCTATGCTGTGGAGAAAATGAAGTTTTTGCAGGAGGAAGCCTTGGGTGTTTTAGTGAATATCAGCAGAAATTTTGCTACTGTTACAGTAGTTCAAGAAATTTTACAAGCTAGCAATAAGTTCAAGAATTAGACCAACTTTGTTTGTATTTTCTGCTGGAAGCAGCTAGTCTCAGCTGGAGGCAGAGGACCTATGTCGAATCCATCTGTTTGGTGTGAGGACATACACAACATTAAAAAGTCATCCTTGCCAACTTTTGAACTCTAGTTTACAGCTACAGTTAGCATTCAACACTCATCGATCAGTATGAATCCCAGCATTGACGCTTTCTTTCTGATAGTTCCTCCTGCTTTGGGTTTCTTCACTGCTCTCACCACAGCTGATCTGTGTCTTCTCATTAAAACACAGATTCTCCACAGACATGTTTTATTTTCTGTACACTGCATGAAAGTTCACTATATGGTGCAGCAGTGCAAAAATTAGAGTAAACATCAATGTTTGAAATTTCTAGTGTCTAAAATAAATAGAAGAAAAAAGTCTGGCAATATTTACTCGAATATGCAGATTGATGATAAATAAAAATAAATGGAAAATCAACATCCTTAAAAAAATAGGTATATATTTGAAATGTCAACATATTTCATTTACTTTTACCATTTACAAGAACATGTAATGAAGACAATGGTAAATTGTCTTCATTACATGTTCAGCAAATCAACTTTTTTTGATGAATATTTTGCATTTATCATAGCAGAAGTGCAAATCAATTTAAATTTAAACTCTTTGCCTAATAGCATGCCTTCTGGACTTATTTGTGGTGTCACACAATCATCTGATAGTATTTTGTCTGTTTTTAGATCTTAAGTCATCTTTGATGGTTCATTTCTTTCAGTTTGTTTTGCAGTGTGGAAAAATCGTCACATGCGCACAGTGACCAACTACTTCATAGTAAACCTCTCCCTGGCTGATGTGCTGGTCACCATCATTTGTCTGCCTGCAAGTCTTGTGGTTGACATCACAGAGACTTGGTTTTTTGGTGAAACTCTTTGCAAAATCGTCCCCTATCTCCAGGTAAGAAATTATTAGGTGATTGTTCTTTAAACTGAATTAAAATCCAACAATCCCTTTAAAATATACTTAAGAATGTCAATGTAAAGTTTTATACACCCAGCCAGGCAATTTTACTTTGCTGGAAATTAGCTCAAATGTTCATAGTACGTCTTAGTGGATTTGGAGTATTTTAAAGGTCTTCATTGTTATTGAGAACAATAACAATGAAGTTATTTCTTCATGGTTTTCTTCTGGCTTTTTTGTGGCTGCTTTTGGGGGACCTAAGATGGCTTAATTTGGTTATAAACTTTATGTGACATTTTCATATGTTTCTCATGCTGTCTGCCTCTTTGGCTGCATTCCCCTGACCATGCCTATCAAGTCTTTTTTAAATGCAAAACACCTGAAGCAACCCAAACGAAAATAAATTGTCTTCTGCTTTGAAAATTGAAAAACAAGTGAAGTCTTAAACGTAGTAAAAGGCTAAATATTGCTGAATGTTTTCAGGATGCAATTTTCCTACTTTTTAACATCAGTTGAGTTCAATGAGAACAGTTGTTCTGGAGGCTAAACTGAGGCGCTTGGAAGTCAAATACATTTTCTGTGAGCAGTTCAAAGAGCTGCTGAAGCTTTTTTTTTAACTTTAATAAAAACTTTACATGTGCATCACAGTCACAGACAGTGGTACTGTGTCCTTCCTGCTGGTATAAAAGTATACTTCAGTAACCTATGAGTTAGTTTGTTCATGTTTAGTAAGATTGATTGTTTATATTATTATTAGTGTTGGTTCCTCTGGTTTTGTGCTTCCTCCTTCTACTCCCACACAACCTTATTATATTAGTGTATTTAGATTCTGCTGTTGTTTGTCTCAACAGGGACCATTCTCAGATTTTATACTATTGCTTTGATTTCAGGAGTTATTAGATCAACTTACCTTTCATTACCTTTTGCACTTCATGCTGATCCTCCCTGCCTCGAGTCTGCGATATGGGTTCTTCTTCACATCCAAACACAAAACTATGATAACACAATTATTTTTAAGTTTGTTTATTCACAGTCTAAATGAATATTTGGAAAAATGGAGATTATATATGGAGCACATTTTACTCACACCACAGTCAGATGGATGATCAAACTTCTGATGACTTGCTCAAAATTTAGTTTGCTTAATATTCAATTTTCTGACATAAAATCTTAAACTTCACTTTGATTTCAGATCAACTGCACCGTCAAGCTCATTTGTGGAATGTCAGACCAATGTTTGACATGTGCATCCAGATAAGGACAGGCTTAAATGCACACAACAATAACTTAGAATGGCATTGTCATTTCTGAAAAATAAATAATAACGGTGGGGTTTCACAGACTCATATTTTTGAGTCTTTTCTGGTGTTCCTTTTTGTACTTGTTAAATATTTCATTTGAATATTTGAATGTGGCCAGAAAAGGTGCACATCTGTACGCATTTGCCAACCTAATGCTTGGTATTTAAAAAAAAAAAAAAAAAAAAAAAAAAAAAAACTGAACTGAACATTTATTTCCCACAGGAAACACACAGATTTTGAACTTCCAGACTTATAGAAATTAATACTGACTAAAGTTCACTGCAAATTGTAGAAGTGCACCTTCAAACTGAGTTCCAGTGCAACAACAAGCCCTTTTGCAGATTGGCAGATTGGCATTCTCCCACATGCCCTATGCACCAAAGCAGGGGCTTAGATAGTGGTGAGAGCAGTGTGTCCTCTTCACTCACTGTCAGATTAATTTAATTCTCATAAAGTGTACTTAGAACTACTCGCGTGTAACATTTTAAACTTTTCAAAGTTATTCTATCTATATGCATTCTGAGAGTCACACAGGTATAGTAGGCCATATCTGCATATTAAGAAGACCATATTTTATGTTTATAATAAGGTCCCAAAAGTGGAGATGAGGACTGGAAGTGCATAATGTTAACTTGTATTAAATTGTAAATTAACTAAAAAAAATCAGCAAACTGGCTAGAGGCAGAAATAGAGGTTTGACACTTATAAAAAATATTTATGCAGGGAAGCTTGATAACTGGAATTCAAAATGAACTCAGAATTTTGGGGGATATTTTGAAACCAACACAAATTTACCTTTCATCTGGAATTGTAAAGACAATTTATTAAGAAAGATACTTCTGGGTCATCATACAAGATGCACCCGCTGATATGTTACTTTAAAATGTATCATTCTTTCCCCTTCATTTCACAGTTAATTTTATAATTTATTATGCACTTTGAAATATGTGTATTGTTTAGATTTGTAATCATAGGTTTTAAATGCTGATTAAACACAAGGAAAGGATTCTAAAACACTTTATTGCATTAAATATTTTAAGCTGCATTCTGTAACTTTTATGCAGTCTGTAATATGTAAAAATATGTTTTTGCATATTTGCAGTGTGTGTAGGCAGAGGAGTTACATTTTTGACAGATTGTCTCCTACCATACTGTGATGACAAAGTGACAGTTTCAAGAAATATGAAATGAACATATTTTTCATAAATGTTATATGCGGCAGCTTTACAAGGCAAACCCCTTGAATTAAAGCTCTTGAATTTAACTCTGTTTTGATCATTCTTATCTACAGGGTTTTGGTAAAAATAAATACACATCTTAAGAGGTGTATTTCATTCTGAATTAATGTTTAATGTAGAAGAAGGAATCAGAGCACAGAAGAGCTACTTTGTTTATGTTATTTGGAATTATTTGGACAAAGTAAATGTTACATGAGCCTACCTCAGTTGTTTTTAAACCATAAAGTAATGGAGGTTTTGGGCAGGAAGGATATGGATCCAAGGTGCAAATATTAATTCCATCAGTCGTACCCCTAGAAAATATTCATATTGATGGCCAGTAAAACTTTTAAGGTGGCACACCTAAAAAAACATGTACATACCACAACCAGTCATAGAATACTTGAAGAAATGAATGTTCAGTTGTGAGCGCTATAGATGATCGATCGAATCACCAAATGTGTTAGAGACAACAACATAACTTTAGTTTTTTGGGTTTTGCTAATAAAGTTTAAATGCGTATTTTATCAAAATCAAGTTTTCTGACTCCAAGCAAAAGGAAAATGTGATTCGTCTTCTTTACACTTTCAGTGCAGGAAAAACAAAAACATTTGAAGTACCAAAATATCTTTTTGCTCCTTTCTGCTTTATTTTGTTTTTGTCCACAGACCATCTCTGTTTCGGTGTCCGTTTTGACACTGAGCTGTATTGCTCAAGACCGTTGGTACGCTATCTGTCACCCGCTTAAGTTCAAGAGCACAGCCAAGAGGGCTCGCAAAAGTATCATTGCCATCTGGGTGGTGTCGTGCATCATCATGATACCACAGGCCATTGTGATGGAGTGCAGCAGCCTGCTGCCTGAACTTACAAACAAAACCAGCCTGTTCACAGTCTGTGATGAACACTGGGGAGGTTAGTTGTTGTTTTATTTCCTTAAAAATTTTCAGGAATCATGTAAAATAAAATAAAATTAAATTAAATTAAATTAACGGTACCTCTTATTCTTTCCATGAAGCAGAAGATTAAATGTGACATCCGTGAATCAAAATTAAAATCAAGTGCATTTTGATTAGTTTTTATGAATTTGGACATGGCACAATAGAATCACTAAAATGTTGTGATGCTGCGATTGCTGTGTGCAGAATTAGAAAACAGAACATAGAGTGGCTTGAAATGGTTTTAGGGTTATCCTGTCAGGCTGCTTCTGTAATTACAGCCTTCAAAGAAAGAAAGGCTTTTAAAACCAATTCCCTGTGAAAGTGACTGCAGAAAACGATTGCCTTGATACATCACAAACCTTTTGCTTAATTTTTCTAATGAGGAGCAAGAACTTACTGATGAATAAACAGAAATAGAGTATTATTTCACAGTTTACGTCAAATGAAGTTGAGTTATTAATTTCATGGTTCTTTTAAGATGAGTTGCAAATTTTTATTAATGCAATGATTAATGTATAGGCTACACTGCAGGGCTCCCACGTCTGCAGTCAAAATGACTTTAATTGTTTTTTTCAGTTTTTTCAGCAACCCATTATACCTGTTTTTTTTTTTTTTTTATTATTTGATAATTCTTATTTTCATTATTTTGTCCTGTTTTGTTTTCTTTTTACAGCTGAGGTCTACCCAAAAATCTACCACACTGGCTTCTTCATTGTCACATATTTTGCTCCATTATGTCTGATGGTCCTGGCTTATATTCAGATTTTTCACAAGCTGTGGTGCCAACAGGTGTGTATCTCAAACTTTAAAAATGTCTGTTTCTAATAATTATGATGAGCAAATTTAAAATGTTTGCTTTCTGTTGTTGGAACAGCTGTTAAGTTGCTCAACATCATCATTCTTCAGTGACTCTCTAAAATACATTATGTTGTGCAGCATAAAATGAATAAAAATTAAAAGTTTAGGTTAATAATTTAATTTCAGTATAGAGAATATGTTTGTATAGTATTCAGGAAGTTTTTACTAGCTGTGTTCAACACTGAGACCCTGAGATATGCACAAAGTTAATGTATACAAGCCATATTCAATATTGTGCTATGTACTGATTAATTCTCTATTTTATTTCAATTGTTTATCATGTTTCAATTGTTAGTCAGTATGAGTTTATTTTTTACTGTCTACTTTGGGAGCTGGTGTAATTATTTTCACCATTTGTCTTGATCCTTAGCTCAAAATACTCTCTGTGAAATTGAATGATCTTCCTATATATGTGTATCTGTACACAACCTTGTAAAGATCATGCAAGTATCACTGTTGTAGGGTTTCATTATATGACGTGTTGATCCCCTTCCTTTTAATTTCCTTCACTCTCCGAAGTACTATGATCTTTTCCTACTCAGAAAAGTAAACATCTAAACTGCTCTCCACTCCAGGGTTCTTGAGGTCCCTGAGCTTGCAGAGTATTAGTCATCTCAGGTCTCATAGAGGATCCATTTAGCTGGTTATTGGGGAAACTCACCTGCATTCTAACGACTAAACTGAGTATCTCATCCCTTTACTTTCTGTGACTCAGGCAGACAAGGGTAAATTCACTTTAACCCAAGACATTCTTGGTCGAACCATTCTGTATAACCCAGGGAAAAGGCTGTGTGAAAATGGAAGTAGTTGCTTAAATAACCAGTCACATTCACAGCAACCTAAATACCCTCTGATGGTTTTACATTTCAGCTCAATTCCCTCCCTGTGTAGATACCTACATGTAATGAGTACAGTTGAGCATAATAAAGTATCCAGTTAGTACATGTTGTGTTAGATAAATAAAAAGTAGATTTTGACTTTAGCTTTAAACTTTAAACTCTTCATTAGCCTTAATCAGCTCCTTCATCTAAGCTGAGAGAGAGGATTTACATGATAAAAGATCTCATCAGGGAAAACCAAATGATCTAGATTACATCTGAACTCCACATGCAAAAGAAGAAACAGTCTTCAAGGCATTATAGCATTTTGTTCTATTTTGTTGGGCAAAAATTATAATAGATATTAACCAGGGTAAGAAATTAACCACTTTCATCATGATACAAGAAAGCCAACAACTACACCATTAGTTGCCTCACTAAGCCTTAAATTATGTGCTTCCTCATCTCATGAAGTCAAAAATGAGCATACAATATTATTATATGTTTATGGTAATTGTTGAAAGGCTCTGAAATATGCATATATTCACTAACTAGATTCCTGGAAACACATCGGTGATTCAGAGGAATTGGAGGACTATCAAGTGCTCCGCTTCAAGTTCAGGATCAGGAGAGTCTGGAGGGGTGAAGACAGTTTCCGCTGAGATCAAACAAATCAGAGCCAGACGCAAAACAGCTCGCATGCTGATGGTTGTGCTCTTTGTGTTTGCTCTCTGCTACTTACCAATCAGTGTGCTCAATATCCTGAAACGGTAATAATTTCTTCAGCTCCTCTGTTTACAGCATCAACAGCCAATGAAAATGCACTGTGAACTAAAGTATTGGGGACCTATGCATCAAAATTGTTATTTTTCCTAATTCCTTTCTCATCTTTTTGACTGTTGTAGATTTTTTTAAATGCATGAAACTTTGGCTTATTTTGACAAAACAGTGTATGACAAAACAAACTTGATGCCTATTTTCATTTTTCCTTGTGCACCTCCAGGGTTTTTGGGACCTTTAAGAACACAAACGACCGAGAAACAATATATGCATGGTTCACTTTTTCACACTGGCTAATATACGCAAACAGTGCAGCAAATCCTATCATCTATAATTTTTTGAGTGGTGAGTTTTTCCATCTCCTTTGTCTCTATCGTTTGTTGATTCACAAAAGAGCAGGTCTGTTACTGCCCTCTAGTGAACAGTTTTATATTAACAATTACCCAAATCCTTGGAGTTCCCATAGATAGACAGTGTGCTGATAATCCAACCTGTACAGTTTATAAATTTCTTCACATGTTTGAGTTTACTTGTTCACATACGGATTGGACTTCTATCTGTTAATTATGAGTTCTGAAACATTTCTCAATTCTGAGGGGCAATAATAGGTTACATTGACTTGCAAAAGTGACAAAAACCCTTAACATTTTTGAATTTGTTCATATTATATGCATAAGCTTCACACAATTGCAACGTGAAAGAAAAAGGTCTAGTGGGTTTTATGTTTTTTTATGAATAAGAATCTGGTGGGTGTGGTGTAGACTTAAATTCAGTTGTCTTGAGTCAATACTTTGTAAAATTAAACCTGTCTTCTGTCTTTTTGGGTGTCTCTACAAGGTTTGAAAATCTAGAGATAGATTGTTTTGCCAATTCTCTTTTGCAAAATAGCTGAAGCTCAGTCAGATTGGATGTGAAGTATCACAGTCAGTCAATTTGTCTGGCTTAGATTTTATGTTGGTCCTGGAGGTAAAAATGATGGGCATGAAAATACTCTTTGTGCAAATAAATAAGAAAATGGTTTTATAAATTTCAACATGCATTTTAAGGAATTTTTAGTATAAAACAAACAAATTTTTAGGATTTTAGATTTTGAATTTCAGATTAGAGGCACAGTTGGTAGCATTGTTGCCTTGCAGCAAGAAGGTCCTGGGTTCGATTCCCAGCCCGGGGTGTTTCTATATGGAGTTTGCATGTTCTCCCTGTGCATGGGTGGGTTCTCTGGCTTCCTCCCACACTCCAAAAACATGAATGTCAGGTTAATTGGTCTCTCTAAATTCTCCCTAGGTGTGAGTGTGTGTGTGGGTAGTTGTTTGTCCTCTCTGTCTCTGTGTTGCCCTGTGACAGACTGGCAACCTGTCCAGGGTGAACCCCACCTCTCGCCTGAAACGTTAGCTGGAGATAGGTACCAGCACCTCTCCCGACCCCACTAAAGGACAAGGGTGTTAGAGAATGGATGGCTGGATGAATTTCAGATTAAGTAATACAATTTCAATCTTCCATTTAATGTGGTTTTTCAACATTTTATCTTTCTTATATTAATATTTTGTCACTACCGATCCTTTCTGCATCAGACAGGGGGACAGCAGATTACAATTAGCTAGAAATTAATTAACTCTTAGAACAAAATGTTTTTCTTATGCATGATCCCTCTTAAATAAACAAATATGAAATGCCTGTTATTCAAAGCATTTAATATTATTTGCCTTCCTTACAGGGAAGTTCCGTGAGGAGTTTAAATCAGCATTTTCTTGCTCTTGTTACGGGCAACAGAAAGACAACAATACAAGGATGAGGACGCGAGCAAACAGAGACAGCCGGAAGTCCATGTCAACCCAAGTTAATAACGTGGACAACTTATCACGGCTATCAGACCAGATTGTGTAGACTTTAAATGCATGTGAGAGGTTTAAAAATCCATCTCCAGGACACGGAGATAGCAAAGAATCACCCTGAAGAATGTAAAACCTCTCTAAGGACTTGCTACAAAAGAGTAAATGGGACATCAGTGAACATTTTCAAAGCGCTTTCAAAAATTATTTTCTGGAGACTGTGATAAAATCTGTTTAATTTTAAAAGATAGATTTCTATAAACTGTAAATGATGCAACATTAATGTTCAATGTTTTTTTTGCTACACATATAAATAGGTTCCAGTTTTTTCCATATTAAAACTGCGTTGACTTTAAAAATATATTTTGTTTCAGCAATCAATATATTTATTTATTTACTTATTTAATTATTTATTCTACTCTAGTGGAAGAGTTGTGGCTGAAAAGATCAAGTCCCTTGCTTCCCTTTTAGCTAGAACATGCAAACCGCAGAAGTCAGATTTTTGAATCTTAAACTATGTAAAAAGGCAATTTCCTACTTTATGGAAATAACATTTTGTGTGGATGTTTCAGGGTATCTTAAGGTAGTCTTATTAACTTTGCGATCATTAGAATGTATCCTCCAGAAAAGTATGTCAGGCTGCTAAAGAAAGAAAAATCTATTAACAGGCAGGTAGCAGGGCAGAAGTATTTACATCCACTGAAACATGCAAATTTTCAAACCAAAAGGAAAATTATTTGGGTTTTTTTGTTGTTTTTCAAATATTTCTTTATTTTAAAAAATTGGAAGGTGGTAATGTGTTAACCAAAACCTTCATCAAAACCAGGGACAAGGTTTTGTCCTTGTCTAAAATTTTTCATTTTCTCCCAAACATACTAAGACATGGCAGTTTATATAAACTTACATAGGTCCAGATTGTGTAGAGCATTATTATTATTATTATTATTATTATTATTATTATTATTATTATTATTATTATTATTATTATTATTATTATTATTATTATTATTATTATTATTATTATTATTATTATTATTATTATTATTATTATTATTCTTATTATTATTATTATTATTAATGTTATTATTGATATTATTGATATTAATATTAATATTATAATTTTTTAAATTGTTCCAAGGTAAAAGATGTTTTCTGTCACAAAATATTTTACAAAAAATTGTGTAAAAAATCTAATTAAGGGTTGATTGTCATGCATGATTGTTTTTTTCTTAGGGAGACTAAATTCACAAAATAATTAAATAAATTATTGCTTAATCAATGTTATTCATAATTGCAATCACTACATCAGTTGAAATGTCAACAGGTTACAACAACCATGTTATAATCAAAGAAAACAAATATGAAAATTAGCTTCAAAGGACCTGCTTTATGTCTGTTCATTTACATATGCTGGACCGTGTTTCTGTAATTGTGGACTCTATGTTTTTTGTTTGTTACTATTGTGATTATTTTGCAATGTTAAAGTTATAGGTTTGAAAAAATAATTTAACATTTTGATCATCTGATTGAAAGTTATCAACTATGGATGTTACTGTTATAAAAAGTTTGCAATAATTTGAAGTCTTAGTGTGTTGATCTTCATTTATTTAAACAAATTCTTTTGCTTCTTCCATGCAGATGTACAATGTTACTTGATTTGAAATGTATCTTGTTTTTGTTTATTATGGTTTGTAATCCATACAGGGATGTTGTGGTTTTTAATTTGTTCTATGGGTTTTGAAATGTTCTTCATCCCAGTTGATTATTGCAATCAAAGTGCTTACATTGTATGTGATTAAATAAATTAGTTTTTCAGTGTGCAATATATCAGTTTATGATTGATATTCACTTTTTATTTACATTTATTGTGACGCATTTATGTACAGCTCACAATTTCCACAGTATTTCTTGACTAATTAAAATAAGCAAAACTTTCAAAATACTTTCAAGGGGCAATATGTGAAATGTACTTCTTTTTTTAGCTTTATGCCATGTTGAAATGTTTTCCGTCATCAAAAACTGAAGTGTTGCTTTAATCCTTCACGCATGTTTGAGGAATCCTTGAATGTTTTATGGCAGGAGGAGGAGATTCTTAAAGAGACAGAGGCCAATTTCAAGGTGTCAAATGTTTTTAATTAATGTTTGATATATACAACATTTTTATAACAACTGGAGGTAACGTAATTACTTGATTGTGCTATGACGTGGCCATATGTGCTAGAAAAATTAATAAGTGTATCCCATGTGTGGAGTTTGATCAGAATATTGCAGTTGCGTGAGGCCCTTAAAGGTTTTATAGAGAACAATAGAGAATGGTCCAAGCTTTGCAAATCTCACGGACCGCTGACCAGTCCATCATCTGAGAATGAAAAGAGTATGGCACAAATGGAAACCTTACCTAACATGGATGCTCTTGTCAGATGGTTCACATACATAATGCTGCCATTTGGAAAACTCCATGAGTTTGACCATCTGTCATACTTTGGGTGAGTGGCAGGGCACACTTTGAATAGTTTGACAATCACAATTACTCTGAAATATGTTGATGAAAACAGTTTTCTTCAGCAGAGACAAGGAGTCTGTGTCAGTGGGATGATGAATGGAGATGAATACAGGGCAATAGAAAACGTTGCAAAAGATATGATAGGAGAAGAGGTTTACCTTACATTAGGACACAACCAAAATTTAGACATGAAAAAAAGAGTTCAAGAAGTATGAATAGTTTTGCAAGACTATGTAATTTTAATGGCTTAGTCATATGAAACAAGTGGAAGATAAGATAAATTAATAAGGGAAACAGAAACAGCACAAATATAGAAGCTCCCCAAAACCCCAAATGGGAAGGCAGAACCCTTAATTGGATAAATCATTAACTGATATTCTCCAAATCTTTAAATACTGTAGAACTCTAATTGTGTAAATAAATTCAGAATGTTGCATCTTTGTGTCTGTTTTGGGATTACAAGTAGAGGCTGTAATAAATGTGTTGCATCATGTTGACTCTGTGGGTGGTGAATCACTGCTTCAGCTGGAACTCCACAGAGAGGAGCAGATCAGGAACAGTTCAGGAGCAGATCAGGCTCAGGGAGGAATCAGTCGTCATCACAGCAGCCAGCATGCAGTTGATACATCTGGATGTTGGACTTGTTCTTGGTGAGTAAACTTTACAAAAAGCTGCTTCAACAAATAACAAAACTTAACATTTTTTGTCTGTGAAATTTTGTCAATAGCTTTTCAACAAGACAAGTAATTAGTTTTAATGCACCTGTAATCAGCATAGTTAATGAATTTTATTTAAAAGATGTCATTTCAATGTGTATTTTAGGAATTATTTTTATGGAGATATCCAGTTCCAGCTTCTCATCTCCAGCTTCTGGGATTTTGGCTTCAGTGGAGACCTGCATGTCAGACTTGTGCAGCTGTGAGAGGGCACTTGTCGCTGGCGACTGTGAGGGTAAAAATATTAAGGAGAATAAAATTACATGCTTACAGTTGGATTTTCACTCTTAAAAAATTTACTTTTGGGTATAGATTTTTGAAACCAGGTGCCATGTAAGGACTATGTTTCCATCTAAATCAGCTTTGTTTATGAAACCTGAAATTAATTCACTAATTCACAGTTATGAAATTTAATATACAACTGAATTTCACACTTGGTGTTCTTTAGTTGTTTAATTATTTAAAATTTAGTGACAGTCTCACCACTAATTTTAAGAAAAATCAAAAAGCCTTTTATTGATATTGTAGTTATAAAATGTTGTTTTGGTAATCTCCTTTTAAAATAATAACAGGTGGACAAGGTGGAAATTTATCATTGCAATCTTAAAATTTTTTTTATTGTTTCTCTAACATTAATCCGAATAATTGATGGTTACACAAAAGCTATGGTTTCTATGTATGTCTTGTGTTTTGAATAGATTATTAATAATGAGCAAACCTTTACTTTTTTGTTGTTTTAGTTTATGTCATTTAGTTAATAATGGCATTTTATGATCTGTTCTGTGTTATTCTGGCTCAGGTTAAGTCTCAATAATAGTAGAGCCTTATAAAGATCATTAATATGTTTATCATCTAAAACTGACATGACGTAGAAAACACCTCTTGCACACATCAGCTTCTGAAAAACCTTGTTTATCTGCCTTACTCTTCTGTTTGTGATATTCAAGATGACAGGTGCCAAATAAGGGGTTCAGAAAGCTGTAACTTGACCATCCAGGCTGCACTGGACCAATTTCCATCCCTGCAAGGGTGTGTGTGTACATGGGAGGAGGAGCTCTGTGACTCCGTACAATTATTGGCCACACAATGCCTCCAAAAGCCAGGTGCTGTATTCTCTCATTCATGCTTGGGTTAAGCATTAGTGTCTGAAATTATGGTTTTGTTTACCAAAGGTGATGAGATATATAAACACTGGTTGATGTATGGTAGAGTACGTCCAGAAAAGCATACAGTTTAATGAGTATTTGCTGTTTGAAAACTAATTATCTGTCTTCTTGTTTGAACAGCAATTCAGCAGGGGAAGATCACACCAACTGACTGGAAATCAAGTACATTAGCAGACAATGGTGAAAATGATTTATTTATTATGAAAAATGGGATATACAGTACATCCTTTTCAAATAGGCATATTGATATGAACTCCACACCAGATGTCTGTAACGACTCAAATAATTAACACCTAAATTATTAGAATGGTACAGTTTTAGACACATTTTCTGGTATTAACTAAATACTCAGAGACTTCTGGTTTGGGTTGTGACAAATCAAAAATATTTATCCCCTGCTTTTAGAAACTGGCCTAATGTATTGTTCCACACATACAAAGAAAAACAATTCAGTCCCTTTTGTATCTATGAAAAGGGAAATAAATGCTACACATTCTTAGTGAAATTATATTGCCTTGCTTTGTTTCCTCTCTTGGAAACAATCTATTCTTCCTTAGTCTCTAGAATATCTCTATTTGTCTGTTTTTCCTTACCTTAATTGTACAAAGTTTACCAAAACAATATGATACATTGTATCATATTTGCTACATAATCTTCCAACCCCAATTGTCATGTTATGGTGCCACTCTGTTGGTAGCCCCTAAACTAGCTGATGTTAAATTGTAATTTTAGATATTTCATTCTTAAACCATTTTTAGTTCCTTTCTTAGCCCTTCTTTTTTTTGAGTTTTCATAAGTCATCAACTCTGTCCCTTTATGAAATCTAAGTTGTGGACTAACTGCAGCTGGTTTATTTATTGTTTAGCATAAATTTCATATCATCTTTCTCTGCTATAGATGTGCTTCTTACAGTGCATGAAGGCTCTGGATCCTGTGTGGACCGCATTGGTCTTTGTGTGAGCGAGTCTGTTTGCAACAGGCACCTCTCACCTGTCCTTCAAGCGTGCATGGCTGATCAGTGTGACAATGAAAGGTGTCGGCGGGAAATTCAACAGTTCTACGGAGGCATGCCTCAACAGTTGGCCGAGATGCTGGTGATGTGTGAGTGTGATGACTCAGATCAAAGCTGTTTGCTCATGAAATCGGGTCTGCAGAGTGGTGCTTGTCGAGTTGAGACAAGAATCTGCCAAGAAAGGCTCACTCAGTGTGTCCAAGACAGCAACTGCAGGTAGGTTCTTCTCCAGTTCTAAAATAAAAAGTAACTACATTCCTTGTGATAAGTATTCCAGTTCAGGTCATAAGTATTCCAGTTCTGTTCACAGTGTGGCAATGGAGGTTTAGCACTTTTGCTGTTCATTCACCTTTCCACAAGTAGATGGCAGTGACATAACATCAAAGGTTCAGGTTGAAGCAGCTCGAGTTGTAATGTTCTAAAAAACACATTAAAACATTGATGATTACCTCATACTACTGATTTTGGCAAAGTATCCCTTGAAAAAGCAAAACCAGAAGCTTAATTTTATCTTTGGATTTGTATCAAGAATATTTAAGAGAAATTCTCCATTCAACATTTAACCATTTACGTACAGTACACTGGGAGACCATTCCCCTCCAAACGTAATGTGTGCAATGACTCACAAACTGTTCAGATATATTTAACAGTATTTCATGAACTTATCCATTTTTTGTAGCAAATTTTAAATGAGCTTTTGCATGCTTTTTCTTAACCCGCGCACAGTTAGTAGGTATCTATTACTAATACGGGATGGGTTATGTAATGTTTTGTTGTTTTTTTTTGACAAATACAACTTTGTGAATTCCATCTCTACTAAAAATGTTGCCCATTGCAATGAAGGGCATGCCAGAATGTTCTGTACACACAGAACATTCAGTTCTGTTCTCATTCTCAAGTTATTTCTTAGAACAGTACGCTTGTTAGGAATGTCAACTTCTTATCAAAACATGTTGCCGGTTTGGTTGTTTTTCTTCCTGATTCATTAGGTACCTCTTGAAAACACTCCAAGACAAATGCTGGACCCATGAAGAAATCCTATGCAGTGAAAGAAATCTCCAAGAAAATGAATGTTTTACGTTAAAGGATCCAGCTCTTATCCTTGGCGCAAATTCTGAATGTAGAAAGGCCTTCATAGCCACTTTGGGTACAGTGCTTCATCATCCTTGCACATGCAAAGGAGTGTATGGCAATCATCTGCGGATGTGCAACACGATTCGTGAAGTATTCCACAACAGACAGCACTTTAGTAAGTAGTGTATTTACTACTCCTTAAAGAAGAGTTTCAAATAATTATTTTCAATATCTCTAAGAATTTGAATAACCTTTCGTTTTTTTCAGTAAAACCGGTGAAAAGCGGCCCTTCCAAACCACCTGAAGTCAATGAATCTGAGCAGGCTCACATGTGGTCATATGGTAAAGCAGCTTTTGAAATTCAATTATTTTTATTTCATTCTAAAATAGATAATAAATACCAAAAAGCATAAAACAAATGTGATAAAAATTGTTTTTTTTTTTTTTAGGTTACCTCTTGTATGCTTTTTCATCTCTCTTCCTTGCTGGAGTTGTCATAATATCACCTCTGGTTTTTCTCAGTAAGATGTGGTATGTCAACCATGTATACATTTTCTTTTAAATGACTGACGTTTCTCTGATGTTGCAACAGCAAAACATTGTTTTTCATCATTTTTTGTTTTAGGTTGAAAAGGAGAGATCAGATAAAACCTAACCATCAACAGAAGGTGAATCATGTCATTTTATAATATAACATCCCTTTCATGACTATTTTTTAAGTTTATTTTTTTTTCAGATTCTCAAAGGTTTTTATTCCCTTGTACATTCATCATCATATAATAATTTATGGAACATTAGGTTTGAAGGTTTTAGACATTTAAAAGAGGTGCTACCAGCTTGTATAAGCAGTCAGGTTCACACAAAGTTAATCAAACTGAAAGAACATTTTCTGTGACCTGAAGTTGGTTCTTGATGATTTCTGAGGACTATTTTTATTAGCAACTGTATCTGTCACTACTCCTTTTGGTTTTAAATTGATAATTGTATCTGGAAGTAGCTGCCTGGTGGAAGTTATTATGTTGCAAAATAAATTCCCTACTCAATTTATTTTGAGTATCACATCCTGGAGTCATTCAGCGCCTTACAAAACTACACCGTTCTGAACTTTTCCCCCCACTTAACATCAGCAAGAGAAGTTTTTTAATGCAGCATCACAAATAGTATTTAATAATGAGATATGAGAAAATGCATGCTCAGTATTTTAGATTTATTGCCCAAATTTTGTAAAACAAAATATGTCATTTTATTTACCTACTCCTTAATGTCAAAATTATGTTTTTGTTTTGGAAGTTTTTGAACATTGTTTTTAATCTACGGTATATTTCTGGTGTTAAAAATGTGAAGTGAATGTGCTGCAGCTGCAGGGACTTACAAAAGTTGCTCATGTAGTCCCAAGATCAACTTTATGTCCTCTGGTGCAGTATTTACAGACGTAATAAAAGTTTCACAGCCCCTTAGCCTATAATAAATGTTCACGTCATTTCAAAAGATTTCTGACTAAGAAAGTAATTTGATATGATTCAAGGTTATTTTCAATAAGACCATGTATAATTATCTAATTAAAGGACTGGATTATTACTTTGTTTGCTTATTAGATTTTAGTTCCAAGGTAAGCAGAAAAATTATGAATCTTTCAGCTAAAGGTGAAAAGTAGAGTACCTTCTGAACAAACATCTGCTTTTTTCTACACTGGTCAGTTTTCAAAATGACATAAAACATTAAATAAACTTCTAAAAACTTCTCAAATGTTTTTATTAGTAAGAGCACATATTGTTTAATTATGGAAAATAATCCTTAAACATTTTTGATAGTTAACAGTTTCATTTAAAAACTCTCCAGTAATATGGCCATCTCATTCAATCTATTTGTATCAAGCCAATTCACAACATATGATCCCAAGGCACGTCACAAAAAAGTTATTTCAATTCAATCATACATATTGTATATTCCAATCAATTCTACTTGTTGAACATGGAGTCCATTAAATTCAGTTCATTATTCAATGTAGTTAAAAGAAAGTCTAAGAAAATGTAACAGATTGCATCAGGTCACTGACTTGCAGCATTCACTCCTCCTGGACGAAAGCCAAATTATTTGAAAATGGTCAATAATAATTTTTTAGGCAGAGCTGAATAAACTATTGGTGATATTTGATAAAACATTCGATTTATTCATTTTGGAGAAATTTCGAATTACATACAGATAATTTTAAAAATGCAGCAGGTATAGAAATACTTCCCGAAAGCAACTCTGGATAAACTGAACTTACGTTTGTGTGCTCAATTGTAGTTGTAGTGTGTATCATCTTTCAACTCTGAGGACAAAACAGTTAAGATGAATAATTGAAAGCCCAAAATTAAAATGGATCTAATTTCCATGATTAATGGTTGTAAATGTCACACATCTACATACTTCAACCACAGGAAACATAACTTTGCACTGTTGGAGCTCCTCCTCTCAAATCTTCTCTTATCGGATTTTCAAAAGGCCCTGCACAAAATAAACATACACTGGTGTGATCTATTTTAGATAACATCAAATTGAAATTCAGAGTCTTTTTAGACACCATCTTTTTATTATATATGCAGCACAGACACACAAATAAATAGAAATTAACTTTTACCTTTAATATGATCATAGTCAATTTAATCAGGGACAAAAAAAAATCAAAAACAGTTAAGGACCTCTGATTCCTTCATTTTTAGAAAAATTCTTTGGGTGGTTTAGATTGTAGCTGCTATCTAGCAGGGAAAATAAATACTTTAACCCATTGGGTAGTACTGCTGTGAATTGTCAAGAAGCATACTGTGACAATTCACAACAAGACATGGTAGCATGTATCCCATGTAGCATGTTGATGAAAACATTTGTTCTTGGACATTTAAACAGAATTTGACACTCTGGTTAATGTTAACATTAGCTGCAATTAATGCAGGACTAATAAATGATCAGGCACAGCGCAAGCATGCTCAGTGATGCTGTGGAAGGTGGTAGATGAGCCCATAGATCAACTTTCTACCTAGGGTGCCATAACAACTTGGACTGGTTCTGAACACTATCAAGGTCCTAGCAGTTAGAAGTTTTGTTAAATGAAAAACAAGAATCAATAAATTCAAATACATAGATGCAGAAAACAGATCTGAAAAGAAAAACAACAGAATACACAGTAAAAGTAAGTGTTGTATAAATGTGCATAGCATCCTCAAAGTGTCCTGCTTCTTGCCTGAGCCACCTTGGAGTTTGTCCTCCGACCTAAAGCGTTGCATATAAAGTCACCAGTTTCTATGACTTTGTCAAGGTTCACTCCCTGCGAAACAGAAAGAGCATGCATATAATATATTTCTATATTTCTACTACTCAAGGCAAAACAAAAAAGTAACAATTCAGGTTAGATTCCAGCACAAAGAAAGACACAACAAAAAATGAATCTGCAATAGAGATATTCCACCAGCAGGGGTAGGGATTGTTAAAGAGTTAAAGGGAGCACAAGTCCAGTGCCTTCTTGCTCTTGCATAAGTTGTGTAAAGACATTGATATTGGAAAAATAAACGTTTACAGAGCAGCGTATTTGCAGAGCAATCAGTTTATGTCAATATAGTCTGAAGGATTGTGTGGGTTTGGTTTTCTGGGGAATTACTGAGACATGATATACAGCAGGTCTGCCAAACTGAACTATAAAGACAAACTTACAGTTTCAATGCCCATGCCATGGAGCATGTAAAGAACATCCTCTGTTGAAACATTGCCAGATGAACCCTGGGCGTACGGGCAACCACCAAGACCTGCTACTGCAGAGTCCACCACAGAAACTCCCATCTGTGAGGACAAACAACAGGGACATTCAGCACCTCTGAGCAACCTTCACATCATATTAAATCCAGGAACAATCTTGTTCTGTTTAATTGTTCTGTCTGGTGCGCTGCACCTCGCCAGACCTGCGGTCATGTTTTACGGCTTTTCCAGAGAACTGTGGGCTTTGCTACTGAAGATGAGTGGGCAAAGAAAAGTCCCACAGTATGGCCTAGTCATCCTCTCTGCCATCGTTCACTGCCAGCACTATATAATTATGGTCTTGTTCCTGAGAGAGGAATATTATAAATACTGAACAGGACATTTTATGTGTTACTGATCCTCCTGATTACTCATGTTTTTACAGGACTATTCTGCTCTCGACCACAGGGATTATCTTTCTTGCCATTTTTCATCATCCAGACTTGTCAGTGTGACATGTCTCCAAAACTGAAAACAAACCAGTCATTGTTGCAGTTTAAAAAGAACTTGTTTAGGTATAGAAATGTAAAAAATATTTATACATTTAATACTGTTTGAATATGTTGAATCAAATGCAACACTTAAATTCACTGAAATAATTAAATGTATTGTATTAAAATTCAAGGTGACAGACTAACATTAAGTAATGCATAACTGAAAACTGGAAAGCATGTAGAATAGTAAATAACAAAATCCTTGGCTTGAGTAGATTCTGATGTAAACATTTCTTAGTGTTTGAAGCTGTGATCCTTTGAGGGTAAATAACTAATTAAACCTCAAGTATTTTCTGCCTCGAAAAGATATTCTTCTAGGATCTTTCTTTATTTAGCTATGTCCATCTTCCCCTTAACTCTGAGCAGCTTTACTGTTTCTATTAAAGAAAAAGCATCCATGCAGCATGATGCTGCTACCACCATGTCTCATCATGGGTAAATTGTGAGCAGGGTGATAAATAATACCTACAAATCACCACTTACATTTCAGTAAAGCAAATATCTGACAATATCACCTTCTTCCACTTGTTTCCTATGTGAGCTTGGGGTAAACTACAAAGTGCTTCTGCTAAACCGTCTTATCACCACCATTACACAAAGGCTAGATCTGTACTGCTAATAACTAATAGTTTAAAATGCTTCCATCACCCTTTGCATCTTTGAGAACTTCCTATTTTATTTAGTATTTCTGACAGATATTTTTTATAAACCTACTAGCATAGCGCTTTGATATAGGTATCTTAGAACCAAGTTTAATTGTCTTAATATGCTTTTTGTAGTTGTTCTTTGTGCGTTCTTGTATTTTCAAAAATAGCAACATTTTGCATTAATGTGTTATTTGTGTGTGTGTGTTTGTTGTGTTTTTTGTTTTATAGTACTGTGGAGATTTGCATTTTGCTAAATCCGGTGTATTTGCGGAAATATTTTTTGATCACTGTCCAGTTCAAATAAAATCTAGTTCGTTCAATTAAATTTATTTTCCTGCACTTGTCTACTAAGTTTCTGTTTGTTCAATAATTCTCTCTGAAATGTTCAGAGTAACAGTAGCATCAGGAT
Organism: Gambusia affinis; assembly: GCF_019740435.1. Classification (NCBI taxonomy): domain Eukaryota; kingdom Metazoa; phylum Chordata; class Actinopteri; order Cyprinodontiformes; family Poeciliidae; genus Gambusia; species Gambusia affinis. Next base: position 16,043,312 of record NC_057880.1, read on the forward strand.
TTAATATATGTTCTTCCACTATTTAAGTGTAAATATACAGATAAAAATGAATAGTACAATAATAGCTATTCTGCCAAAAAATTGTTGCCAATCAAGTTTCCAGTCCTTTATTATTGGAAAAATAAAAATATTTTGGGAACATGGACACCACAGACACAAGTATTTTGTTTTTCATGCAAATGCTCCAAGTCACCATGAGTTTACTATTATTTTCACACCAAAAGACACCAAAGCCAAAACTTCTGGTTTCAGTCAGTCTGTGGATGTTTTCCACATGTCCATGGAACTATCATGAGAATATTAAAGTTGTTTTCCAGCTTCTGTGTCAGAGCCAGATGTCAGCGGATCCTACAGTGAGACTAAATTAACACAGTGGTCCTCTCAGTGGCATTCGGGTCACATGGAGCTTCCACCCTGTGGAGCACGACCAGGCAACTTAAATTAAAAAGGACCTTTACAGCTATTTTGGAACAATGAAGCTAATTGGGTGCTTTTCTTGCAGACAAGAACCTGCTTCTTTCAGGGTTTGTCTGAGCCAGCAGTAATTGCTGTTTGTGTTGGCAAAGGGAGAGAAGGAGGTGTATGTTACCCGTGCACCAGGTTTCCAGGCCTTGGTAAAAGCCAGAGGAGGATACTTTTCAAGGCAGATCTTTTTTATTTTGTAAAATAAACACAGAGTTGTAATCTTCCATGTCAATCGTCCGGCTCTAAGCTGCCACCACTATAAGGTCACAAGCCTTCAGCATGAATGTAGCCCCTCAACAGCATCTCCTGTACCGCTAATCATGCAGGAACTGGTGGTCAGTCCTTAAGCTTTCCAACGCTTAGTTAGACTTGCAGTGCCCAGAAACCAGATGTGTGCTTAGCATAAAAAAATAATATTCACTAAGCTGTGGCTGTGTGGAAAACAATGCATTCCTGGATAAAGACAATGTGCCTTTTCAAACTTCAATGATTTGGGGTAAGCATGTCGACATTATAAACTACGACTGAATGAGGCTTTCGGAGGGACATAATCACAATTTAGTATTAAAAATGGGTCACAGGAAAAGCAGTGTCTATTTAAAACGGGATATGAAGCTGAGATACATAAACAAAGGAGCTAAAACTAAACTGACACATGTCCTACAGTGAAACACTAACCTCCTTGTTCTTAAAATGTAAAAAAAAAAAAAAAAAAACTCGCAAGAAGAAAGCAAACCAAAGAGCACTGGAAGAAGAAAAAGGTAATGTGCCAAAGAAACCCACAGGATATCACTTTACTTTACGACTTCTTTAGGTATTAAAATTAAGGAAATGTAAGGAAGTTTCATGCAAGCCATTTCATGCATTGGTAGGTTTACTGCATCCAGAACAAACAATGTCCTCAATCCAAATACAGAATGTCTTAAGTAAAACGCTTTCAAAAAGTTCAAAGAATCATGCAATTGAAAAATGTAGAAAATATTTTAATTTTATTATTTTAAATCTTAATGTAGAGCCTATCAAAAAAAAAAAGCTGTGAAATAGAGAAATAATTAAAAATGAAAATAATACCATTTCAATGCAACGTTCTACCATAAATAAATAGTTTGGGGAAAAACTGAACATTTATACGTTTGGTATTTGCTTGTTTAAACATAGTAATGTTGGCTTAAAACACAACCTTATCACATTCAATCACATCCCTGTAATTGCTGATCACACTCTGCCCCTTGCTGTGTGCTAGGCTACCTCTCCTTCTCCAAAACAGAACCTGCTCTTAATGCCCAATGCTGTTAGCATGGACACTGATGGCGAAGGATAAACAGTTTTCCTGTAAAGGTAAATTGTTTTTCCTCTGTCACCAAAGGTGCAGCAAACCAAGAATCTTGAGCAGCACAAACTGACAGAGATTTGCATTTCTGCTGATATGTGACCACAGGGAAGATCTTTTCACAGATTATGTGTTTCATATTGTCAGGACATACATATATCTACAGAACATGACAAAAAGCAAAAGAAAGAGTTAGACTGAAATAAACCAGCTTTTGTAAATAAATAAATACTATGACTTTACAAAATGTTTGAATTATTTAAATTTAACCTTATGAGTAAAAAACTAAACACCACAGATTCCAGAACTGGATTCAAAGATGATGTGATTAGGAAAAATAAAGTACTAAAGTTTAGCAGATTGTAATACAGTAATTGCTTAAAATTTGTGTTTATGTGGGGGGGATTGTTTTATTTTTTGGGGGGCCCAAAGAAAATTACAAGATTTTTGATGGAATTTCAATTAAAAAAACTTTTCAAATGCTTTGCTCAGGTAGCAACAACTGACACTCTGACCATGATAATCTGATCATTGCCTCTTATAATACAAAATGTTATAAATGTGCAAGACATCTTGAAGAAATAAAATCAACATCACGTTCCCCTAATGCTACCTGAGTGCCAGCCATTCTGTAAAGAGAACATGGGCTACTGTAAATCCCAGACACAGTAGTGCACACTATAACAAAATTGCAGGAAAGGATATGAAAATTTCCATGCCAAGCCTGTGAAATCTAACCATATACATTGTCATTGTGGGATCTGCCCCAGTAGGTTTCAGACAAAGCTACCCCCGACCTCCTGGAAAAAAAAAGAGAAGTTACAAAGACCAAGGAATGTCTTTATCAGGAACAAAAGCGGTGACTCCGGGCTGACAGCACTGGGGGAATTCATTTCTCTCTCGGTTGGTGGTGCGGAGTTCTGGCACACAGTAATGAAAAACTATGATAAAATCTTTCATTTCCTTCTTGTTTATGGGTGAGCAAACGGTAAGCTAAATATCCCTGGCTGCTATTATTTTCTCTGCGTATTCCGCAGCTGTGATGAATCATATCGAGTGCGATCCGCAAAAGAATTTCACTGACTCACAATGCTCTTTCACTCCACTGTTAAAGATAACAGCTTTAGTAATGCTTGCTTTTTAAAACTGACAATGTTGAGCTTTTCAACAGCCTAAAGCTTGTAACTTATTTAGACTACAAAATCAGTTGTAAATGTGATAATATGTTTCAGCAGTTATACATTTTATTATGCAGTTAAAATGTACATTTTCTTCTGCATAATCAAGAAAAGAAGGTGGTTTGAAAACTTTTGAGTTTGAGTCTGCAGCACTATCCACCACATTCCCAGCACAAAGCAAATAAAAGGATCATTTTCCAGCAGCTTTAAGCACAGCATTGTCAGAGAGTTCAACAGCCAAGCGACAGACAAGTTAGGAGCCCCCCAGGGCCCTTCCATCCACCTCACTCCCAGTTGCTTTGTCCAACAGACACCGAATAGGTGAGCCTTTGTCCTGACCCCTTCACATCTGTTGACCCACCCAGCCCCCAATGAGCTTCCTCATGTGCAGTGACAATGTGCTCCCGAGAACTGATACAGCCATATCTCATTTACCTCTGTTTTATGTCTGGATGTGTGTCAGGTTTGCACTTGCTACAGGCAACGTGGTGAAAAAGACCCCAAATGATGCCTTGTCCACTGATTACAGTTATGCTCTTGTGAGTTATTATCACTGTGATTGCTCCCTGTTGTACAGGTTATTTTCAAGATATGGAGTACAACAAATATTTTATTTTGTTCAAATTACTGCATTTCTTTCACCAGATTGTTTATGAGTAATGTTGTTTTTTGCAGAAACAGAAAATTTTTTTTAAGCTCTATTTGTCTGTGGACTGTTTCACTGTTCCAGGAGGACTGTGAATTTCACTTTTTTTTGTTTTGCATTTTTCAAGGGAAAAAAGAAAATAGTTAATGTTATTTTATCTGAAAAGGAAAAAGTGAATGCTGTCTCTAGTTTTGATAATCTAACTTAAATAAAAATGTCAAACAAGATAGATTGGGAACAGTTTAGCAACTGATAGTATGCATCACAACCTTAAACATTGCTTCTGATCTCTACATTGTTGGCAGTTAGAAGAAAGTATTATTCATTCATATTAGCTTATGCAGTCATAAGATCAAGATCCACATTAAACATTTAAGCAACAGCTTTCTAGATCAACAAATGTACTCATAGATACTTAAAGGCAGATATTATAATCAATTCCAAGACATCCTGGATGTCTAAGAATATCTAACCTAAAATACCTTCATTTTTGGTACAGAAGTACAGAAGTACGACAAATGGTACAACAAAAGTTGATGTGTAAAAGTAATAATTATAAGAAGTAAAATAATGCTTTTGAGATAATAAAAGCAGGGAACTATGATGGCTGATCCATGGCATGATCTATAGTCCATGCCATAGATCAAGAAACCTACCTGAAGAGCAGTAAGGATGTTAGGAAGTGCTTGACCATAAGTGTCATGGCAGTGAACGGCAAGAGCACTGATGGGGACGTCATTCATCACCTTCTGCAGCATCTTGAACATGGAGCCTGGTGTACCAACACCAATAGTATCTCCCAAGGAAATCTCATAACAGCCCATTTCATACAACTGTTTTGCTACCTAAAGAATAGTAAAAATGTGGTAAATATTGTCACAAGGAGGCAATTGCACTGAAAAGCATCAATTAAACAGACTGCCAACTTTATATCTTCAATATATGAACAAGAAACAAAAAGAAACGTACTGATAAGTAAGAACCAAGAAAATGAAATCAGTGGTGGTTAATTCGCAAAGTAATTTTGTATGGAAGGCGTGCTAAAAGTGTAAATATATTTTTACCTCAGCAACTTGCGATGGTTTGATGTGTCCCTCATGGGGACACCCAAGGGCACAAGAAACGTACCTGAAATACAAAAGAGTATATTTATCTAAGCTTAACTGTCAAAAACCTAAACAATCTCTAAAACACCGGCAATTTTTTTTTGACATGAAAAACCTCAAAAGCTTTTGCTTATTTGATTCCAAAGACTCAGTGGTGTCTTTACTGGGAAAGATTTACAGTCCATTTGGACTTGTGGTTTAGGCATAGTTCAAAATAATCTGGTTAACATCTGGAACTGTGCTATCTGGTTTGTTTTTCTTCTTTAGGGAAACTTTTTTTGTCCTTCATTGTAGATTTACTACTCAGTATAACATTATATGGATAGTGAGATGTGTAATTCATCTTTTGTTAAATGTGACATTAAACATTTAGAATACAAACCCACGAACAGGGATTTGTCGATTCTTGGCAGTGCTAATGACCTCCTCAAACCGCAGCATGCTTTCAGAAATAGAACAGTTGATATTTCTTCTACTGAAGGTTTCTGAAGCCGACCCGAACACAGCCACTTCAGTGGCACCCGCTGCAACCTTTAAACATCAAAGATGTTATTTTCAAAATAATTTTTAAGTCCTAACTTAGTATGAAGCCAACATACGAGAGTGTCTAAATTCTGCTTTTAATTATATATTTCACAAATGACCACACTGAAAAGACTCTAAAAGCTTACTGCATCCTCAAAACCTTGGATGTTAGGAGTCAAAACAGGATATTGAACATGAGGCACTCTCTGGATTCCTTTGACAACATCTGTGTGGTCTGCCATCTAAATGTGTGCGGAAAAAGATGTGAAAAAGTACAATAAGCCTTCATAGCATGTTCTGTGACACAAATTTATCACCACGAAGAGAATAAGTTTCATGTGAAATTTTGAAGAGCATTTTTTTTTCTTTTTAAGTAAATAAATGGAGTGCAATTTATGGCATGGAATGCTAAAACAAGCAGACCACAAACTATAAAAACCGTCAGTGGATCAAACCACAGGAGCACATTTCCATCAATACATAAGCAGCAAGAAATAGTTCCTAATAAATCACTCAGCACTCTGCTGTTGTGCACAAAAAAAGAGCTATTACCTGGGGTACCCACTTTGAAGAGACAAAGCTGGTGGCCTCAATCACAGACAGACCTGTTGCTGAGAGCATGTCTATCAGCTGGATTTTCACCCTTGTTGGAACAATTTCCTGGGGAACAATGATACAGGTCACCATAGTTTTATCCTTAAACAATGTTTTTGCGAGGGTCACACAAATGGTATAAGCATTTAATTTGAAAAACCCTAACCTTGCAGAAGGCAGTAATGGATGTACAGCATGCTAAAAATAGTAAAAACTCCACTGTAGGTAACTCAGACATTTTTAAATTGTTTATGCGTAATGGAAAACAAAAATAGTTTCAGGGGTGAGAGATGTAGTAATTGTAAAAAGTATCCATACAAATAAATGAGGTTTGTGAGTGACAACTCAAAGTATACCTTTTCATTTTGAAGTCCATCTCTTGGCCCAACTTCAACAATTTTCACAAACTCTGGATAGTCATGTTTGGTAATGATCTGCAGTGAAAACAGAAATTTGACTAAAGCAAAATCTTACTCAGCATAATAATGAAAGCTTGTAAAATTATCCACAGTGTTGTGTTGGAATACCCCAGGGCATGCTTTTCTGAACATAAATTACTTAATATCTCAAAGCCACATGAAATCTGAGAAACTATACATAAGTCTGTCAACTCATTATAAGGGAAACTCAGAATGTATGTCATCAAGACAAAGCTAAAGATAAGAATCAGGGTAAGTCCACGCAAACAATAAATAGTCTGCCAATCAATACAAGGAATGCTTTTCACCAAACTTTCAAAACAACTTTCAAAAACATGAGTAATTTTAATGAAGTGCTAGATCTGTTTAACTTTGTTTATTTGTAAAGCAGCCATATAAAATTTGAACTCAGAACCTATCTGGAAAATTTGCTTTCCGAGTCATATTTCAAGTTAAAGTTGCAGTCTATTTCAATTGTTCCAACTTAAAACAAGAAAATCTTGATTTCTGTAGATAGATCAAATGCACCAAGAAAATGTTGAGATGGAATGATTTAGACAATTATGTTAGTAATACTTACCAGTACACAAAAACAGTCCGAATGACATGAATTCAAGCTTTTACTAAATGTGAAATTACTGCCACAGATCAAGAAAAGCAGAAACAGTTCAATGAATTGCTACTACCAAGTTACCAGCATTAGCAGTATGATGAGTGGCTGCTAAGAGGCCTTTCAGTAATGAGGAAGTTATGTCACAGAACATGTGTAGCAGATTAGAAAACAACAAAAGAACGGAAAATGTTATGCCCACCTTCTCATCCTGTAGCCAGCTTCTAAGCCAAGGGTATTCCTCGATGATTTGCTTATAGCTCAGGCAGTGCTTCACTGTAGTGGGTACGTTACCCATCAGGCTGATTGCTGCTTAACTCCTCAGGAAAAAAGAAAATGTGTCAGCAAATCGCTGTGATAATCTGCACACTAATTCGGGCCTGTATGGTGGACGTCCATGCTGCATAGGAAGATGACATTAGAGAAGGGCTGCAGACTGGGTGGCGAGTGATTCAGCAGTTGTCATGGCAACCACATCTCTGACAGGAAGAGTTGGTGCAACGGAGGGAGGGTGGCTGCCATAAAGGAGAGACGGTGTAGAAAAGTAAGAGTAATAAATGAGCCAAGAACCAAACAAAGAAAGAAAAAGAAGAAAAAAAGAGACAAATAATGAGAAAGAAAAATGCCAAAAGAAAAGTGAGAGGAAATATTGTGTGCATGAAAGATTGAAACTACTAGAAATTTAAGAAATATGTTTTGTCAAATAATAACAATATTCTGCCAAACCTTTAAAAAAGTAATGAAAGAAATTCACAATGTTTGACCTTCAAAGCATTCAATAGGAGTTGACTTATTCACATTTGATATGAGTTTATGTTGAGTTAACAAGAGGAGAGACGTTCTGTTCCCTTTTTCAGCTTAGAGCTGAAGGCTGCAGGGAAACAGCCTGCTTACATTGATCTCTTGTGTACTAAATCATTGGAGGCTTTCATTCCCTGACCTGCCACTGCTGCCAATATCAACTGCATGGTGTAATAAAACCCCTTGATAAGGCAGGTCAAGATTTACCAGAGCTCGAGACGTGCTGTGGTGGCGTAGGGGATAGCGGAACCCACATTTGGAGGCCTTGAGTCCTTGACGCGGGTTCGATTCCCGGACCTTTCAACATTCATCGCATGTCTCATGCCCTCCCCCTTTCCTGTCAGCCTACTTTCAAATAAGGGACACTAGAGCCCACTAAAGACCCCCTGGAGGGGAGAAAAAAAAAGATTTGAGTCTTTCTGAACCCAGATGTTAACAATAGAGAGGCTTAATGAAGCCCTCACCTTCAACCATCTCTTCTCTGTACTAGGAAGGTGGGAAACTCATGGGATCCGGTTTAAAAAGGAGGAACTTGGAAATTCAATGTAAAGAGATATCAGTTGCCTTAAATGTTAAAACACTTTTCTGACTTTTTCTGTCTGTGTTTAATCATTTTACCATAACAATCCCTGTTTATATGTCACTTTAAATATTCATTGAATGTGTTATTCAGGACAAATACATACTTTTAGATTTTTATTATTTGCGGTTTCTGTTGTTTGGGTTTGACATAATGTAGAATTTGACATTTTGTCTTTCAGTAACACTTAGTAATGGTGATTTATGATGACAGAAACCAGCTGCAGAGGGTCACATTTAAGTAATGGCCTGCAGGGCTCTTTCTCCTCTCAGAAATAAATCTATTGCAGGTGAGTACTCTATTTATGTTAGCATGTGGATTAAATTTGTTTGACAATTTGTCATTTTACAGCAGTTAATCTGACATCTTAAAAACTATGAGTATGTTTAAAATTAAACTTAACATAATTTGTTTCCTTCATTGTACTGTAATAGTACAACATTTAAACTAGAATTTTAAAAAAGAAAAGCTCTTTCACTAATTGTGAAGGATTAAATAAAATTTTACCAAATTTCTGAGAAAGAAAATGTCCATTCATTTATCCATTCCTTGCAGAATGTAAAAAAATAAAATAAAATAAAGAAAAGTTGTCTATGCTCAAATGAAACTCTGACTATAAAAAAAGGACACAGATGTAAGAAATTACTTTATGGAGTCCAGATTTCATCAAGGCATGAAAGTAGTTTCAAGCTCTGATGTTTACTGAAAATGTAGAGGGTACCATATTAAATCAATTTTCATCTCCCATCCGTTTTAAATTTCTACATCGTATATTTAACCAAATTGTTCAGAATGTGAGTCCTGGTCCTGATGAGAATTGCCTGTCACTATCACCCTAAAAGTAGTTATTATGACACTGGAGAAATGAAAGGATTTGCTAACCAGTTGGTGGTGAAGTCCAACAGAAACATTTCCTTTAAACTATTTGTAATTGGAAAAAACAAACAAACAAAAAAAAAACATGTATTCACACCAGAATGAATGTACATAGCACATTTTCAGTTTTCCTTGATTAGGTTTGAATCATCATATTCAAATATGCTCCAGATTTAAAAAAAACCCAAACAATTAACACACAAATTCACCATATAAAACATACAGGCCGTAAACAATTAGAAGAGTATCATACGGCTGTTCAGGAAGAGATCTCTGAGTCAACTTTCCACAGCTCTCCTTGGAGACACCATGTGCAGTAGAGATTATCATGGTGGTAATCGCAGCACAGAGTATCTCAGGCACTCACTGAGGTTTTAGCTCTATGTCCACATGAGAGTAGATGTGAGTCTTGCATCTCTTTCTCCCACTTTGCAAGTGCAGTTTGAAATAATGCATTGCATCATATAATTACATTTATTTTCTCTTGATATGTGTTTACTAACAAGTACTTAAATTACCTAAATGTGAACAAATTAATAAACAATTAAATTTGTTCTAAAACTTTTTCATCTCTTTGTCTGCCTGTCTGTCTATTGAGCCATCATTTAAACACCCAGTTAAGCCTAAAATTTCCTGGTATATTGTGATTTTTAAATATTATATTATATTCTATTCTATTAGATTAGATTAGATGTCAAAATATATTTAAAGCATTTAAACAGAGTACCGTATTAGTTTTGATCTTTTTTTACATGCATATTAAAAAGTTATTCTCAGTCAGTTATTCAGTTTCCAGATAGGTTTCTGTCAGTAATTCCATAATAAATATTTAACCTTTTTGATTTAATGGTGGTACTTTTGGAAATCCAAATGTTTGTTTAAAGTTGAAGAGCTGGCAAGGCTTAATGATGTGCTTGTTTTGCTTTGATTGTCAAGGACTGTGTCCAGATATGCCTTGACTTTAATAATAAGGCTCATTTTAGAACTATAATAAAAGACTTCAGCCATTAAATCAATTAGCATGACTAAAATAAGACATTATTTTGGCCTCGGGAGTTGTTTAATATCCTGGTTGTCTGCTTTGGCTTGAATTTTACCTTTAAGCCTCTTATTTAGTTTTATGTGTTCTTTGATGTAAATTGTTCTATAGTTTGGAAACAACAGGATATGACTAACCTGTATATAATATGATTTTAGAAGCTTTTATTGCTTGGAGAAAACACACAAACAAAAAAAATAAAATAATTAAAGACCTAAATCCTTTACAGGATTTCAAGGAAAATGTGTTTTACAAAAGATGGCAAGCAGTGGAAAGAAATTGGGAAAACAACAACTGTAAATCTATGTTATAGGGCTTGCAAAAATAATGAAATATAATTCTGGCTTTTTATTATCAAATTGGCCGAGGGGGTATAAGCATTAACCAATGCATTTAAATGTAATTTTAATGTCAAATGAAAAGAAAACACTTTTTAAAGACTGAATAACTGTTTCAATCCACAGGTGCCAGGACTAATGTTAATGGGAAGTGACAGCTTCGTTCATAAATACTCCATTGTAGCTCAGAGAGCTCTGAACTCTTCCCCTCTGGGCACATATGAATAACAAGCAAGTATAACAACGTTTCTGCGCCACCCTCTGTGAGGACACATTCCTCGCTGTCCTGCTGCAGCCTTGTCATACCAAACAACATGTAAAAATGTGACCCATCTGGTCTCCCTTTGGAGAAGCACTGATTGAGCTGTATGGAAGTCATAGCCCACCCACAGAAGGCGAATAAGGAGAACCATATGTGGTGAGATGAATTAGGTAAACTGCACAACATTTTTATTAGATACAATTTCACTTGCCATGTGAATGGACTGGAAGGTGACACTTTGAAAATAAACTTAGAAAGATATCCCAGGTTAACACAGGAAAAGTCAATGAAACACTGTATTTACTAAATAAAATTAACAATAATTTATAGTTTTGTATCTAAAAATATTACGACAGTTAGCACCATCTCTGTCATTTACGTTGCCAAAGCTGGGGACTGATGGTAGATTAGCCAAAAATCAATAATGAACTCTGATAAGATGGTTCACAGTCCATGTTTATCTGCGTATAATTTAACTCTCTTCTTAGGACCTGAAAGAGTAAGATAATTCCTTCCGCAAATGTTAGCTTTCTGAAAATTGGTTTGCAAAAGAAAAGTCTACTAATAATTGAAAAACTTTCTAAAAAAGGCAAAGAATGTTTCCAATGGAAAAAGGAAGATAACAATAAGAACAGCGTAAAACTGTCAGAGGCCAAATTTTCTATATTATTGCGTGCTTTCAAAGACTTCAGCTCCTCTGATTTTTATTTTTCCTGAATTTACTTCAATGACAGTTGGTAAGACATTACTGAATTCTAGTGTTTAAAAGAGAGGAAACTGAAAATGCATCATTCATGACTGTAATCTCTGGTTCTCATATCATGCAGGACATCTGAGTTGCCTCGGGCACAAATGCTGTCCTTGGTGGTCTGACAAGATTGGCCGCTGTTATGTCATCATTTTCGAATTGAATTAACTGAATAGCGTCCATCCACTGCTGTTGGAGATGGTTTAAATTAAATAAAAAATGACTTGAATCTTCCAGCACTTATGGCTTTTGACAGACAGCCAGGTCCAGAAGGGTCAGAGTTAAGGTTGACTGAATGAAAGCACATGTTTTTAGCAGCTGCTGACATGGATGTGTCTGTTTTCTTAATCATTCAATAAGTCTAAACACATTTGTGAAAGAAAATGAATTATATCAGCACTTGGAAACTTGGTGTTTATCCAGTATATTCACACCCCCTGAACAAAAACTCTAAACTTGAATGCATTTTATAAGGGGTTTTATTTTACAGGCTTAAGAAGTAACACAACATTCTAAAATCAAGGTAAAAAGGATGCATATTTTTAAAAAAGCTTTTTAAAAACATGCATCTCAAAATTTTTTTTCTATAAATAGAATCGGAAAAGCCTAGCCAGTTGCTTGCAGTTATACCACTTTACTCAGATTCCCCTAAATACAATTCAGAACAAAACCAGTGCATTTAAAGACGCAACATTACTCAACTTATATGTCTTGTTTGGATAACACTGCACAACTTTATTCTTTTGCCGTCTACAGCTGTTTTGCTGAACATGACTGACATACACCATGCAGCACTGCTTAGCATCACATCTCCCATTGGTGATCCACAGGTCTTTACCTTTTCTAGCAAGTTGCATAGCTTTCCATTGACTGGATGAATGTAAAGGCACTTCTGATTCACTACAGCTTGTTATCGAGTTGCTAAGTCACAATATTATTCCGCACTATGAATTTGCATTGTTGACCTTTCTCTATGTGAGCAAAGTCATAAAGGTTGTGCGCTTCTGTGGTAAACTAATAGAGTTTCATTCACAGCACTTCCTGTATTTCTGACACTAAAGACATGTAGCTGAATTGGGGGGGAAAAATTCATGAATTAAAACAGTAGATGGGATTGTAAGTTGTGAGTAGTAATCATGCCAGGCAACAGGCCGCAGGAATGCAAATCACGCCTCAAGCCAAAAGTTTAAGCTAGCAGGTGGCCTCTTCTATTCACCGAATGTCAACACTTCTTTTAGATGGAGCCTACATAACATCTGGGCATGTCAGCCACTGCTTTTAATTAAGTGAAATACAGTTACTCAATGTTCTGCCATGTAGGAGCAAAAAAAAGAAAACTAGGGTGAAGTGCGAAGGGAAAAAAAATTGACAGTACATATACTGTGTTCAGCGAAGGTCAGCACAGATGTGTAAATAAATATTAAACCTTCAGCTAATCTCTACATTTCCAGGATCATTGGAAGTCCCTGAGTAATCAGAATACTCCCATGGAAGCAATTCAATCTCTTGGCCCATTTTTCTGGAAGTTATGCTGATCCTGAATGAAAGGAAACTGCAATGACCCCCACTCCAGGTTAATTTAAGCTTTAAAAAGGCTGAAAAAAATATTAAATATTCAGTTTTCCAATATGCATTAAAGTGATAGTGCACATTGAACTTTACAAAAATTCTGAATGACTAATGATGATTGTGTTTTCGGCACAAGTGCACACCTATTAAGACATGTCCTTTCATCCAACCTAAAATGATTTTTTTTCACTCAGCCATAGGAGTCCATAATCTGTTTTAACTCTGCTTGCACTGCATAGATCCACAGCAATTCATTCTTATGCATGAACAAAAGGCTAGGGTTTATGCCAAAATGGATGAAGCTAAATATGGGACAATCTTGGAAAATCTGTTAGAGGCTGTAAAAATCTTGAGACTGGGGTAAATATGAAGTGATTAGTTTAGATCCCATCATATTTCTTTTTAGAGTCAAAGTCTAGTTCTACAGTTGGGAATCTGTATCAAGACTTCCAAATTTTTGTTCACCAACTGCATCAAATCTGAATGAATCTGGAAAGCTGGTAAAGAAATATCCCCAAAAGCCTGAAGTTTAAAAATGCAGCAAGTAGTAATTAGTCAATCTATGCCATACTTCAGATTTGTATCTGTTTTAGACATTGAAAACCACAAATCTTTTTCCTTGCACATCAGCTATTGACAACTTTGTGTTAATCTATTACATGAAGTCCCAATAAAGTCCTTTAACCTTAAAGGTAATCAATGCAGGTACTGAGATCACAATCTTTTTTTCCTTTACTACTACAACTAGATTTACCATTCTGCAAGAACAAGTCAGCAGTTTATATAATGCTTGTTAAACATTTATAAATTTGGGACGGTAGTCCAGCAACAGAGTGCATAACAGTGAGAGAGCTCCCAAGAGAATACAAGGCGTACAAGATCAGTTTGAAAAGGTCTGGACAAATTACATCTGGTAGAGGAGTATACAGTGTAGAAGACTTTTCTTTCAGGACTACATTTGCAAATGTTTATCAGATTTCGGTTGATAATGTGACCACGAAAAGCAGTGAAGACAATGAAAAAATGTTTCTAATGGAATATTTATTAAACATACAAAACATTCTATCATTACCTGATGCTTTCTAAACACAAAAAAAAGTTAGTGTGGCACTAAGATGGTTGTTGCAATGAGGAAGTTCACAGAAAAATGACAGTGTTTAGATGTGGAGGATTACATGAGCAGAAACTGTTTGAAATAACATAAATGGTAAAGCTCTCATATTTAAAATTTTAACTGTATACATATTTGATTAAAAAAAAAATATATATTTATGTGGCACTCTTGGTGAAATAAGTCAGACTTGAAATGACACATTTTTAAAAACACTGACAAGGTCTCACACAGAGCTTAAACCCTTGCTAAGGAAATTTATATCAGCAACACCATTCTGTACGTTCAGGAATGTATTAATGATTCAAAACAACAACAACCATTTCTCACAGAATTTACCACAAAAGTGAAATTTTGGATTAAATATTTTACAGCACAATTTCACAACTTAGAAGAAAAAGGCAAAGATGTCACAATGACTCCAGTGAAGTGTTTAATCATAGAAGATGTACAGAAAAAATATATATATATGCCAGAGGACACAGAAGGGAAAAGATTATGCACATAAATTCAAATCATCATTTTGTACTAATCATTTAAATATTACAGTATTCAGTGCTATTCTTTTAAAGGGAAATAAATTAACCAAGAAAACCTTATATACATAATACTGTACATCAAATCACACCCGCAGCCAATGTGCTTCCCAGCAATCTCCATTTCAGGCTCCAAAAATTAAACTGCGTCAAAACTAATGGCACCCACATGATCTGACAACCATATTTCTGTATTTTTTCAGAATAACATTAGAGCTGTCATCAAAGTACAGCACTGATATTGCGTTGAGCTTGGTTGGGGCACAGCAGGGCTTTGGCACGTTATCAGGAAACATTAAATGAACCTATAAATAAGAAGTATAAATTTTTAATGGCAAGAATATTGTAAGGCTAAGCACATGTACAATGTATTTTAAACAGCACTTACCAGGGTTTGCACAATAGCATGATTTGTTGCATTCATTTGAGCATTAAGTGGAAAAGAGCATTCGCCGTCACAATAAAAAGCAGCATAGCCCTCCGGTGCAATGATCCAATCCTTGGCAAAAAAAATACAACAGTTAGCTTCTCTAGTTTATAGCCTGGATACGATTTTCCATATTCGTATGATTTAATGTGACCACCATGTGGTAACCGTGTCAATATTGTTTTACAAGAGATTTGAAATCTTTGTGTCTTACCTGCCACCCCAAATCTCGGAAGCTGACATAGAGCTCATGCTTTTTGCAGGCCTGCTTTTGTTCACTTGCGTTATAGTCTAAGGGAAAAAAGGATTAAGACAGAAGAAGTACAATTAATGAAATAATGCATTATATACTAATCATTATAGCGGTCAGTCAGATTGGTATAAACTCTGTATCATGCAAATAGAGTTTCAGGAGCACCTATCTATATGCATTTTCTTGTAACATGAATAATTGAAGTTCCTGTGATGTCAAATACATGTGACCTGAGCCTCACAGATATACTGAACAAGTAGTTAAAACCTGAAATTTACCCTCACTTTTTAAGGAGACATACAACCCTTTTCTCAACAGTTTGTCAATGAAATCGGTAAAATGTTTTTTTGTGTTGGGTAAGCTACAATATCCAAAATTAGACCTATTCGCAAAATGCCAGAACAATGTTTTGTACTACCTTCAAATTCAGTAGTTTACATGCATTCCCTTATTATTTGGAAAAATTACCTTGTAAACTATATGAACTTCCTATGAGTTTCCAAGAAATTTGGCTCATTCCTCCAAAAAGGGCAGAAACCGAGTCACTTTTTTAGGCCACCATGGTCAGAAAGTACCTTCAGCTCTGCCAGTGAATTTTCAATGGATCTGAGATCAGAACTTTACGATTGCCACCCCAAAATGTTACATTACTAACACGATTAGGTCATAAAACCATGTGCAGACACCCTAAGATTTACTCAACTCAGCATGGCGAAACTCCACGCGGTTCCACTTAAAGGCTACTTGACTTATGTTTTTTTATTAATTCATGTAATAATTACTTGAACATTTGGGGGCACTCAAACAGGATCACTGGAAAAGTAATGTACCCCTTCCTGATGCAGTAAAACATTGAATTTTAAGAGCCAGTTTCTTATAATGCATGCCATGCATGTTGCAGCTAAAGCTAACTATAGAGTCTGGACTGTTAAGTCATTGTTTTTCTATTTTAACCTTTAGTAGAGATAGTTTAATCTTTTCCTCAATTCACTAGTTTGCTTGAGTATTACTAGCATAGTGAGTTTGTTGAATAAAGTATTTGACTGTAAGGTGGAATTCTTTGTCAATAAACGCTTGTATATTTGAGAGAGGTCATCTATAATTATTCCCTACGTATGTGTAGTATATTGATGATTTGGTTCCCCTTAAATATTTCAAAAAACTCAAAAAATATTTATGGGGCCGTATACGCCCAAAACAAATTTCTTTATCAGTAAAATTTTGAATTGTTGATTTTTTTTAATATCTTGCATATCTCTATGTAATCAGATAAAGATTTGTCCTCAGGCAATCATTTTGTCACACTTCCAGATATTTCACGTAGTTTCCAGTAGTTGTATATATACACTGGAGGGTTGCTTCTAATTATATTGGAACTTGTAATAGATTTCTTCTTAAAGGTTCTAAGATACTTTGATCAAATTAAAGCATACATTGAACAAATACTTTGATAATGTGTACATTTTCAAATTAATTTTGACATTGTTAATAATGGCATTGGGAATTTTGCTGAATTTTCTTACTCTAGCATTTTTCTCTCCAACTAAAATAATGTGCTGAAATTAGTGGCCGTTTGCTTTCCAGGATAACATTTTGGGGTGAAACAATGTTTTTTTGATGAAAGATACATTTATTTTAAAGATTTTTACACATATTTATCATCATTAATTATTGTATATGATGAAGAAATTATTAAATACGTTTTATCATAAATGAATGCTCACTGCACACCTCCAGGTTTTGGCATCCTTGACGATTCTTGTTGATTAGTTGATTTATTGCGATTGTGGTTCTTTTTCTTTCCACCAGCAGCTCTCACAGAGCGGAGCAGGACTCCACTGGCCTTAAAGAAAGCAACGACAAATGGCTGTTTGGACTGAGGCCCGTTCCTCCCGATGATTCCAGCAGATTTTATGTTGATGCTCCTTCCTTTACAAATAAAAAATAAAAACCATTTAAAATAAATGGGACACTTCATTATTTCTTTTATTGTAAGCCTATATTAACAATGCCTAAAACATTTGATGAGTCTTTGGCGATTTTCGATTTTTGTCAGTTTCTCAGAGGTCTAATCATACTTTCTTTGGTTATATTTTTGTTTAATATAAAATGTTGGCATATAGAATAAATCAGAAGATGAAACTCAAGCTTTTTCTGCTGCCCAAACCAAATCTGTGGATTACGTAAAGATAACTTTTTCATTGAATGATCACAATAATATTGTGAAAAGCAGAATTAGCTTTGCTTACCATCCATCATTTCCACACAGAGCTGAAGACCAAAATTTTGCTGTGGGTTTATCACCCAATGGTTACTGGTGGCTGTTATATCAAACACAAGCCAGCCCCCGTTAGATGCCTGCACCTTTTTGGCGTCGAGCAAAAATGTCTCCGCATCTCTGGAAGTACAAAAGAGCAAAAGAAGCATATTTTTTAATTTAAAAAAAAAAATTGCTTAAAAATTATGTTTTTTAAGCATGTCTTTTCAAAGGACTGCCAGTGAGAACAAACTAGACTGAAACACATGCAGCTATTGTTGAAAAGTTGCATGCTGTGACAAATTGCACTTATAGGGTAAGATCTGTGCCAGTACTTAAGCCATTTGATGAACAAAACATTTTTAGGGCAATGAATCATGTACTTTAGCTTTTGTGTATTTTACCATGAGCTTAACAGAAGGCAACAATCATCCATTCTCTTTGAAAAATTACAATTAAGAAAAATTTGTGCAGTTTTTGTTCGATTCCTTTCAAGTGGCAGATCGGATAAGGCAGCAGCTGTTAGTTTTTTGTGGTTTCACGGAGTTGGTTGGAGACATTAGAGGTTCTCCATGTGGTCTCAATTGTTTTGGAACTAGTCATATGTTTTTCAAAGGTGAAATAAAACTCTAGATTAATTCTTTTGAGGCACTAAGTGTTGAACTTCCCCTTTAAGGGGCAAAAAAATAAATAAATCAAGTTTACTTTGTTTCGTAATTTGAACTGCTACAGTGAACATTTACAGATCGAATGACCATATTTATGAGGAGATGTTTTTTCTTATTCCTTATTGAATGGTTATTAGCACTGATCAAATAGGAAGAATTGTGCTGGTGGAAACAAATATAACATGATAACACTTAACATTGCTAAATATACTTCCCCATGTACTAAAATGAACTCCTAATTTGGTTTTGTTTGCAAAACCAAATTGAGTTTCATCAATTGAGTGCAGAAGCAAAATTTAGAAACATTTGTGGAAGATGTTTGATCCGCAAAGATGAGTGACATTGGTTACTTTGATTTGACTGACTATAAAGGTGTTGTCACCTTAATTGTAGGCTCCTTGATGTATTTTGTCAAAATTTTTATGAGGATAGTGGCTTGGGTGTTTCTGCAAGATGACAGTGATGTCAGTAAGTGTCTAAGCTTTGCTCTCTCGACAATCTGTAAATAAACAATATTGGAGATGCACTATACAGCATCTTGAGGACACTTTTCAATCTCTGTAGTTTTCGATTAATGATTTCCGTTTTTAAAAACCAACATTAACTCTATGCTAAGTGATTATATATAAAATACTTATTCAAGCCCTCCCATCATAAGTGTGATCACATGTGTGAAAGAGCAGAAAACAAAAAAATCTTATGCACATAAGCTTCAAATTTGGATCGACATATCATAGAAAATAATTTATTTTGTGGTAGTTTGCTATATTTCTGTTCTCTTTTACATTAATTTAAATACCTCACCGATGCTGCAAAAAGTAAACCTCTCTTTGCACAGCAACATCAATTCTTGAATTTAATCTTATGAACCAATACACTCTGGGAACAAGCTTAAAGAAAAATTCAGCTTCACAGTTGTTCAGCTTAGAAGCAACTTTGCTCAATGCCATTGTAGGTTATCATTTTAGCGGTGACTGAAACTTTTACTTACTTGAATGAAAGATATTAGATTAAACGAACATTAGCTTCACAATGGAATGAAGAGAAATGAAGTTATACAAATTGTTGAGTTGTAAGCATCAGTAAAGTCTCATTCCTGCCTGTGAACACTAATCAAAATTTCTTGTTGAAAACATGTGTAAAAACATGAACTGAACCCCCTTCACCTTTTAGATGGCAGAGTCCATTGACTCAGACCTTTTCAACTCCCTGGAGGGCCATATCTCCCCTTGAATCACTCACACACATTTCTGGAAAGCAAATGTGGGGCCACTGTTAAGCACACCCCTGTGTATTCAGCAATGTCGTACTTTAAACTTACAGAATATTCTTAAGACAGGCAGGTGGTGGGCAAAACACTGACAATGGGCTCACCCATGGGAACCCCCCTGACCTCTAAGTGTGGTCCCTAATGCTTTGATTTGGGACACAGCCAGCTCGGTAGGCAACGCAAGATGAGTGACAAGTGACAAACTTTCCAATCTATACACAAGTGCTCGACTTGCTAATGGGGTTCACTTTATCCACAAACTATATTTATAAAAGCAGACAGCGCCTGTGAAGGAGACCAGAGTTTCTGATAAAAGGATGTTTGCTGTTGGTGGACATGACAACAGCTGAAGAATTTTCTGCCTCTTTTAAATGTGAAATAATACTGAATCATGTCTTTGCAACCAAATTTTAAAAAAAGAAAAAAAAAAAAAACAGCTGAAAATTGAATATTAAACTACACACACACAAAACAAATGTTTCAATCACTGAATATTACTTAAATGATTTCTACTTGCTAACTGCCAATAAACAAACATCAGGCAAGATAAAGGAAAAAGAAGAGTAGATCTGCACATGTCTGGATCCTCCTCAAGTACAATTTCCAGATAGTAAAATGTTTCCCATTCATCAAATGAGCAATTATTTCAAACTATAAACAGCATGATAATATCCAGCCATAATAATATTTCAGAAGAAGTTAGTTTATGTCCCAGATATTACCTTGTTTATGCGAGAAAAGTGCACATCTACTCCAAGTAAAACCCAAAGACCTTGTGAAGATGCTGAATTAAGATGATAAGACGGTAGGTTGTAACAAATGTTATTTGCCTAGGGGCCGAAAAATCACTCAGAGACAAGATTAATATGAAATGGCCTGTTCATGTATGGCACTTTATGTAATCCAGAGGACTTCAAAGCGCTTTACACTACATTCAGTCATTTACCCATTCATTCACAGATTCCCTCGCTGATGGTGCTAAGCTAAGCAGTTTGCCCACCATCAATGGCAATGCAAGTGTCTAGCCTGGACACAAAGACAGAGACAGGAAGAATGGGGGTTCAGACTGGCAACCATTGGATGGTAGGAATTCACCCTATGACCATTAGGTCATAGGGTGAATTCCTACCATCGTCTCCACTATGCAATCTAAATAAAATCCAAAGACCTTGTGAAGATGCTGGTTTATGATGGTAAGAAAGTGTCATTATCCATGGTGTTACAAGGCCTGTTCAGCAGTGGGCTGAAAAGCCACGCAGAAAGGAAGGAGAAATTTCTCCAAAAACATAAGAATACAGATAATAGTTTGCAAATCTACTGAAGTCCAGCATGAGAACAACATATATTTTTGTAGTTACCTTCAGTGAGTAGTATACGTTATAAAATACAGAAAGTTAATACTGAAATACTGAAGTGTTAACATCACCAACCATCAGCCAAGAGGTTGAAGTAGGTCATATATGGGTCTCTAAATGCATTTGACAATTTTCTTCTTCTCTTGCTTTTAACTTTTTCCTTCATCATTACCATATATATATATATATCTCCATTTTTATTTGACTACTTTTGTATAGGGACAATTTTTATGTCACCAAATAAATTAAAGTCACCAAAGTCAGTGTTTTGGTGTGGCCATCAGAAAGCCTGATCTCAGACTCAGAAATTTTGTAGTCAGATTTGAAAAGGTGTGTCTAAACAACCTGACAGCTACACCATTTCTGTCAATGGGACAGAATTCCATTAATGACAGAAACTCGTAGATGGGCACATAAAACATTCAAGCCAAGTTGAATGTTTGAAATATTTAATATTAAGAATATTAATTTAAACTCCTTTTCTTTGGAAGTGTTGAACAAAATAAGAAAATAAAACAATAAAAAGCTATCAGGTGCCAATATTATGGAAGTCTCATAATATCTCTCTTTTTAGTGTACCAAAAAAGATACACATGATGTTTATGGTCTCAACAAAAAAATATATTTTTGTCAAAAAGGCATTTTGCAGTTGTCGTAAGATTACTCCTCTAATACAGTTGAAGTTCATGTAATACAACTATAATTACATGACAGAAATAGCTTTTGTATTTATATTTCATGATATACAGTGTATGATAACAATTTAAAAGTTCATGGTGGTAATGGCTTTAAGTTGTACTTAGAGATAAGAGTTGCGTCTGAAATTGTTCACAATAAATCAATGAAGTGGCAGAAAAAAGTTTCATGAGTTTCTATTTGTTAGTGGCATTAATGTGAGTGTTTTAGCTTATTTAAACTTACTTGTTATGATATTCTTTGATAACTTGATATATGGAAACCTTCAGGGTGATATTGTTGTAGCGAGTGTGACTGCGGTCCTTATAGATCCTAAATTCTGCTGCGGTCACTGCCTCTCCATCTGGGATCTGAGTCAGGTCAAAACGGAACTCCTTGTAGTGTCTTCTTTGGTGAGAAAAATCTTTATCTTTCTCCACTGAGAAAAGAAAAAAAAATTACCATGAACTTCTGTATTACTGCCAAGTAAATCTCAACAGAAAATATGAGTTCACCTCCTGAACTGCTTCTTGTGTTGCATGACAGAGAAAGCCAGCATGAATTGCAGAGGAAGGAAAAAAAGAATATTTATCACATCTTCTTTTACATTTAAGATCCAACCCAAACATTTTGAGTACCAACAAAAGCACTTTCCAGTTCATTAAATCAGTCAACTGAATACAGGTAGCAGTTCCCAGACAGGCCCTCTACTGTGTGCCTTACTGCATTCTCCAGCCATGATGAATGGGCTGTCAGTTAAGAAAAACAGGCTGATTTCAATTAAAGACACTTTCCGCTGCTGCCAAGCAGAAAGTAAAGAACAGACAGGACTCTTCAGAGCCCATGTGAGTGTCTGGTCTGACCTCATTTCTGACCTGCAACTCACCTCTACTAAAAAATCCCCAAGGAGTCGTTTGCGATTCGGAAATAAAATGAAATAGCCCTTGTTGAGAAGGATTTTGAATTATTTTTGCTAACACAATAAAACCTGAGCAACAGCATGAAAGATAACAAGTAGCTAGAGAGGGTGACCTCAACTGTCTCACATCCATAACAGCAAGGAGGAATGCAGCTGAGGTCAGCGGACGTCCTGAGATTGGTGGTGATATCATGTGGGGTGTTTTTCTGATATTTTATCAAGAGAGAGCACCTGTGGTTACTTAGCACAACCAAGTCAAAGGTCAGACTTGACTTTAAACCACTGAGTGACTTCTATCAAATTAGCCACAGGCTGTAATCTGAAGCAGAAGTGCCACTAAGAGGAAAGAGCTTTTAACTTTGAATGGCTAAAGCATCAATAAGTTCTCTCCATGCTAAGACTAAGTTGCATGCAAACTGCTGATTAAGTAAGGTCATCAGAACAGACAACTGGATCAAATCTTCAATCCTCTTTGAGAATGTTATTCAATAATAATACATTAATTAATTAATATAGTTAAGCATGTTCTAGTTAATAGTCTCAAGGTATTCCAATTATTTAAAATGTTACAATTGATAAAGTTCTCAATACCATCCTACAGTTTAAAATCCTTTAATATGCTCTGGAAAGTAGTGTATAAGCTGGAATTTGATTGGGCTATCCTGCACATAAAGAAATGCAGTGCTGTCCTTCTACCTTGCTGTGTACTGCTAGTCAGCTAGCTGCAGAATGCCACCGCACTGTCAGTTACAAGAAAGACAAATTTGGCTTAGTGGAGATATTTCCTATCAATAGAAACTGGGGTTGGAGATCAGCACCAGCACCCCTCCTGATCCCACTATGGACAAGGGTGTTAGAAAATGGATGGATGGAAAAACTGGGGGAGTCATTGTTTGGAAATCAAAGTGCCACCTATCACCATAGGAAATGTTTGCAAACTAAAGTTGTTAAACTTAGAGCAGCATTTGTGTACAGCTGCTGACTGCAGGCTAGCTATTGCAGCAGATAACCTTATAGCAGCTTTATAGACATACTGTGTTTCACTAATATGCAAAGAATGGCAAGAAAATATATTCTGCACAATAAGCATTTTAAGCTGTCATTAGATTTAATGGGTGTTTAGTAGATATTTTTTACTTAAGTTTATTTAAGAAAATAAAAGTAGATAAATGTTACATAAATATTAGATGTAGTCATAATAATATTTTTAAATCATTTTAGCATGAGTTGTTTTTCCAATATTAAATTAAAGTAATTAGATCACTGTGTGCTATTTTTTTTAAATACAATCATTGAGAATTGCATACCAACTCATGGCTCATTACAGTATTAAATGCATGAAAAGAGAACCTAAAAGTTTTTTTTGTTTTTTTGTTTAAACAGTTGAGGACCACTGGATACTGTAATAAATACAAGAGCCTCTTTGAGAGCTTTACTGAAAATCTCACAGAATGAGACGAGAACTTTCGAGGCTGACAGCGTACATGCCCGGGTAGAGTGGTAAGTGGAAACAGATGGCCTCAGACCAAGGTGAGGAATTATTGTTTCAGGCAATACTGCACAGATTAACTTTTTTTTTTAGACATTTTTTTTTTTGCTCTGTTTTATGTAAAATACAATTTTCTACCTTGAGATGCCAGTACTATGTTACATCGTAAGAAGTTTGTATTTCCAGGGATTTTTAAAAAAATAGTGTCATTATGCTCTGACCTTCTGAGTAATTCACCATGTGCTTGAATTATCCTTACAGGGCGACAGACAAATTTCCCAAATGGTTGTACAACTCTATAACAATGCAAGAACCTCACAAGCAGGCATCCATCAATATCACCGTCATCTCTCTCTTTTAACAACAGGAAATAATTGAGATCAATTTTCTCAAGGTCAGACAGTCATCTGATAAGCTGCTCTGAACCACTGGGTTCAGAGTTGCAGCTACCGAACAAATACAGTCATTATACAAATCAACTGCTGTTTTCATTGAAAGGTGCACAAATGAAACTGGAATGCTAGAATCTATGATGTCAAAAATAAATAAATAAATAAATAAAAAATAAAATAAATCAATCAACCACCAAGGCTTAAATTTAAATAGTGTTTGAATTTTACATTAAAACGAATGAGTGAAGGAGAAGGGAAGATTCTATTTTATTAGTCATTTATGTGACCTGTTTTCAATTAAGCAGTTTATACAACAGACACAGCGGGCTTTCCAACAAAATAAAATATGTATCACAATTTTTCGTACATATTAATAAATCTGGAAAGGAGGATTTTCTTGGGGTTTAAATTTGAAATAATTTAAATTCTTCAAGAGCGTAATAAAAATTACAAAAATAAGTCAAATTGAAACTAAAAACGAACTGCGTGCGTTATTTGAACATGGTTGAAAGTTTTCTAATTTTAGTTAGTCATTGTTAACCTTTTAAACTGATTCATTACTGCACGGGCCAGTCAGACACTCACCTAAATTGACAAAGCTCATAACCATATCAGCATCATTGAGGAAATTGGTGTCGTGCGCCGTGGTTAGTGAAGGACTGTGCCCCAGCAGTGGGGCCGCTCTGTAGGGCTGCGGCACACGGGAGTAGCCGGCGTGCTGCGGGCTGTAGTAACTTTTCTTGGAGTGCCCTTGAGCTTTGGCACTGAAGCTCTTCCCTACGCTCCGGTTTAACACCGCCACCCCTTCCTCCTCCTCAACAGCCATGGCGTTGTACAGGTCGAGCATGAAGAGCGGTGCGGAGGACGCCTGTTTCCCGGGAGAGAACGGCCTCGGACGGTGAGGCAAACCCAGGATAGAGAGGATCTCTCTCTGGATCTCCCTGCGCTCGTGATTGCGCAACCTCCTGTAAATAAAGCTGGAGTGCACATGGTTGTCAGTGAGAGCGCATTGAGCGCAGGAAAGAAAACTCAGACTGCTCCAAGCAAGTGCGAAAAGTGCGCGGCTCAGAGTACAAAGCGCTGTCATCCTGGCAAATTGCTCTCTTAGAGATGAGAGGATGAACTACATTGCAATCTCTGAGGGTAAAAATTAAAAAATTTAAATAATAATAAAAAAAAGAAAAAAAATGTCTTCTAAAAGTCTACAAATACGGATTCATAAACCTTCCATAAAAATAGTGGAGCCACAAGTATAACGGTAATAAGACAGGAGTCTGTTTTGGTACAAAGTTTGCAGGAAAAATCGGTACTCCTGTCCTGTGTGAGAACTTTGTCTGGCAGTAGGCCCGTTTACTCCTCCAAGGTCTATCCAGATTCTCCGAGTATTTATGAAGCGGTGACCCCGTCCCTCACCTTACTCCTCTGACATGAAAAAAAAAGGTAGGTACGCCCAGGACGTCAAGGGATTATACGTTTCCAAGTGGATGAAATGTGGTGAACTGTGTCAAAAATAAAAACAGAGGAACACTCCAGTCATGCCCCGGCTCGTATATAATATATATATTTATTTCAGGAGAATGTGCACCAACTGGGGCTATAGTTGCCCTTTGGGTCCATCCCACACTCTGCTCTTGTTTTCGCATCCTCCTCTAGCGGTCGCAGTAAAACTTCAGCCGGGTCCCATGATGAATGTGGCGGCTTCGGAGTGTAAATGGAGACACTTGAAATCTGAGAACCCAGTCTTAACGAGTGAAAGAGTAATGACAGAGCCTTTTAATGACCTCAACTTATTGAAGTCAGGGTGTTTATAGGTGAGCGCTCCAGCTGCATTTAACGCTTTTGATCCTACTGTAAGTACTTTAAACGTAGAGGAAGTCAAATTAAGTGTTTTGTAGTTGTATACCAATGGCACAAAACGTAATAATAGAGTTCATTAATATGGCAAACTAGTACATCTACCACCGATCTAACGGTTACCCTGAGCTTTAAATATTTACTGCAATGAAAAGTATTTGCAACCAAAAGCATGCAGAAAATGCATTCTGGTTGGCCTAATTAAACAAGCAATCACGAGGAAAATCATAAATAGAATATTTAGAATGAGACACAAACAAAGTTTTCACATGGGGAAAACGTTTAATTTCATTCCTCGACTGAGCCGTTACCCTGCACTGACATCTAGTGGAAGCTAAAATATCGTTATTAAATCTGCAGTCTCCGCTATAGTTAGGCGCCTAACAAAAGTATTCATACCCCTTAAAAAGTGCTCACATCTGTTCCCCCACATTAGAAAAGGTGATCATGTTTGAAACATCAACGCAAGTTACAAAAGACTGTGAAGCAGGAGGAAAGCCATACCCGATTTTTAATTTATTATACAGCTGAAAATCTGAAAAGAATATCATGCATGTGCATTCATCCCCCTTTAACCTGAAGCCCATAAAATAAACCCTGTTTACTACAAGTTCTCCATACTCTTGCTAAGGATCTCATAATTTGACTCAGGTGTGTTGAAGCAGAGACACATCTAAAAGTTACAGGACATCACCTACTGAGGCCTAGATGTGAAGACTTATCTTCTATTTTATTCTATTCTATTCTATTTTATAAGAAGTCCCATTTTCTGATTGCCCAAATTATGTAGGGCAAAGGAAAACATCCTAAAGACCCCACTTGCAAAATGGTTAGTGTGTGGCTGAATACAGACTAAACGAACACACACTGTGGCCAGACTTTATCGTTTATGAAAAAATGGATGGAGCTACATGCAAAAAGCTGATGTTCATGGATGCAGAGCTATAGCATAGAATTAGCAGAACTCTAACTCTCTACATGTGCACAGCTGGTAGACACATAAAATACCTACAGCTATAAACGCAGCAAAAAGTAATAGAATCCTTTATTTTTCACTTAATGAAAAAGAATGTAAAACCTTGCATTTTTACTTCCATGTCACAATCATGCATCTTTTTGTGTTGGTGCATATGATCCTAATAACATGTTTTAACGTTTTTGGTTGTAACCTGACAAGTTGCAAAAACTTCTGAGAGTGTGTATATAAGACACCATAGTCAACAACACCAAATGCACTTTTGGCAGTTGAGTTTGTCCAGTTTTCTGACTGAAGGGTTTTAAGTGGAAATATTAGATGGTGAGCATTTTGTTTTTAGCTTGTTTGCCAGTAACACTTCCTCCTTTTAAGCTTTAACATTCACATATATGTGTGTATGGGTGGATGTGTGTGACAAATTAATTTCCCAAATTGTTCTAAAACTTTAATTCTATTTTTTTTTTAAATGACAAAAACGTACAAAAGTCACAAAATATCTACATTACAAATGTGTTAAAGATGCATCACTTCTGCAATGCACAGATATGACTCTTATAAATAACAATACAATACCTAATACAGAAATTAAAACTGAACCTGTGGAGAGTAAATTAAGTAAAATGTCAAAAAGGTCACTGTTTTTTTATCTTTTTATTTCCATCCTAGATATAGGATGGAAATATCTAGGATATTTAGAAGTCTAGAGTTAGAAGTCTTACAGACTTCTAACTGTTGTGGGGGACAGTCTAATTTTATCTCAGAAAATACACAATATGGCTGCTTGAAAAGGTTAAGAAATGCTCACAGGAGATGATAATCAGTAAGACAAAATCAAAACATGCCAGTTTTACAGAAAAGGTATGTCAAGATTAAAAACAAAACATGTAATTTATATAACAGTTTTATTTAGTTTCAAACTTTAAATAGCACCCACTGACAGTGTTGAGAAGTTGGTCGAAAGCGTCATGCACTGAAGCAACACCAGGGGGCACTAAAGGGAAGTGTACCAGCCACAATGACATACAAGATTTCAAGGTGCTCAGATGGAGGTATTCAAATGAGCCAATTTTCAGTTCACCTAACACCCTGAAAACCTCAAGAATAATGTTAAAAGACAAAGAATAATAATATTATTCATTATGTTCAATACACATATTAAAAAAATATACAATGATGAATGAGATCACAAAAAAGTTGAAGAGGTACTTTTAGTTTTCATGACAGAGAGAAACTGCAGAGATTAAATCTTCCTGAGAATGGCTGTTTGATCCACATCAGCTTGAGATTTGAGGCGTTAGTGACACTGCAATCCATCAATAGTTTGGGCCTTTGCTGAAGGAACTCCTTCTCATTATGCTAGGATAGCACAGGGATTGGTCACATACCCCGGGATGGCCAGGCACACCGGGATTACCTGGTTTACCCTCTGCTCCATTTTGACCAGGAAATCCAGGCTTACCAGGAGGACCTGGTTTGCTGTACCCCTGGGGACCAACAGGCCCTGTCAAGATAAAAACATTGAGCCATAACAGTTGCTATAGGAGACTGATGAACACAGATATCAGGGCAACAATGCTGGTCAGAACCAACGCAAAAATTGCAACACCATAACTTCAATGCCTCCAGAACGCAAGTGATTTCAATTTATAGTTATTGTCACAAGCATTCCTTGGCTACCTCACTTTTGTTTGTTTTTTGCTTTTCACACTTCTTTTCATATTTCTTGATTTGGAGCATGGAAAAAAATAAACATCTAAGAAAGATCTTAAAACTGAGAAAAAAGTTGCAAGTATTTGTTTGTCATTCTGCTGAATTGAAATCAGGTTATAAGCTCACCTTTAAATGCAGAAGAAGCAGGTGTAAACCACAAAACCAGAAAAAGCATTTTTATTGAAAATGACATTTAAACTTCAGCAGGCTGTTGCACAGCTGATAAAAAGTTTCACACCCCAAAGAGATAGCTAAAAATATCAAAAATAAACTCAGTAGTGAATGGCACCCTCACTTCAAGAATATGCTTAGACATGCTTGATGTAAGTGTTTCCAGTTTTCCAACTGTAATGTTGATCCATGAGGTGAAGATAGCTTAGCAAAGGGCATCTGTGGAATAGAACTGTCTTCCATTTTTGCTCACCACCCTTGCAGTCCATCCCAAACACTTTCAATAGAATTTGTTTTAATATTGTCTTCTCTTTGTTTTCTTATTTTTCCTCTATTTTTTTACATTTTGAAAATGTACATAAAATCTGGCCATGATCACCTCAAGAAATGTGAATCTTTGTGATCTCTTCCCAGTCTTTGTTTAAAAGTGGATAGCTGTCTCAAACAACAACCTTATGTGCACAGTTGAGGAAAAGTTCTAAGACTAAACACATATACAAGCTAACATATAAATTTTAGGTGTCGAAACCTAAGCATATTTCCAAGCTATTGTGTAAATAATGTTTTACTGAATGAAAAGCAACATTTTCTTACCTGGTGGCCCAGGAGGTCCCTGATCCCCAACCATAACTTGACCAGGGTTCCCTTTCTCACCTTTGTAACCCGGTTCTCCTACGAACACCATTCTACCTTTAGAACAAATGTACAACATAGCTTTTGTACAGCACATATTATTCTACTTTTACCTTTTAGCCCAATAACCCCTGGACGTCCTGGACGACCAGGTTGTCCTCTAGAACCACTAAGTCCAGGAAGACCTCTGAGTCCTTGGGGACCAGCTGGACCTTGTGCACCAGGTGACCCCGGCTGGCCTTGACATCTTGTACAGCTACTCTGCTGGTTGCTTAGCAGTAATAAAGGCAGCTCACCTTGAATCAGAGACAATAAAGAGATTTTACATGGTGCAGTTGTGCAGACACAGCTCATTGATTAGTTTGTAAGGCTACTCACTTCTAAGAATGTCTCTGCAGATTTG
Source organism: Gambusia affinis (assembly GCF_019740435.1). NCBI lineage: Eukaryota > Metazoa > Chordata > Actinopteri > Cyprinodontiformes > Poeciliidae > Gambusia > Gambusia affinis. The sequence continues at coordinate 16,073,497 of NC_057880.1, forward strand.
CCGAATGTGACTGTCTGACATTTCACTCGTCTATAGTAGATCAATATGATTTGTTGGTCATTACTGCATGTCACAACGACTGAAAAAAACATTCTGTTTTCAGAAAGTGTCAAACTTACAGATCTGCCTTCGGGCCCCTGTGGCCCAGGGGGGCCTGTGTCCCCTCGCACTCCTTGGGGCCCAGTTGGCCCTGACTGACCTGGTTGTCCAGGCCGTCCCATTTGACCTTCTGGCCCTCTCTGCCCTGGATCCCCTGCTGTCCCTTTCTGGCAATAATACCACCCTCTTGTTAGAAATGCATGCATTTACACAGGTGGTGCTGATGTATATTATTAAAATGTTCTTCATCTCAACATACCTCCCCCTTGAATCCCACTGGGCCAGGTGATCCCTGGTAATCAGAATAAGTCATCAAAGACATTAAAATTCAATCTATTTCAAAATGCACACCAACCGACATTATACTGATTATAGGACCGAGTCAAAATAATAAAATCATTCATAACTACATACAGTGGGATCATGTTTAAAGAAATCTTTCTGATGAATCAAATGCACTGATGCTTAAGAAATATTTTGTATAGCATCAATGAATGATTTAAGTCGGCTTTGGTATTGACTTTTGAACTCAGATATCTACATACACTACATAGGCGAATGCAAAATCATTTTTTCTTCCTGACCAACATTAAATTAAATAAAAACCTTTTTGGTTTTACATCAGTTTGAAAATGTGTTCTAATTGCCAATATAGAGTATAATAAGAAACATTTTTTTACACTGTTTTAGAAGATAAATATGCTACTATTACTATGCCTTTGGACATTAAGGAAGCTCAGATTATGATGTCATTGCTTTGTAGGTTTTTGATAGGTTACCTCAGAGTCATGCACAGATAGCCACTAGGAGGTGCTAGAGCACCTGTTCTTTTTCCCTAGACAAGAAAGGACCCTATTGAAATTGTTTTTTACATTGTATCATGTGTAGCTCAAGATGCCATTTCTGGATTTAAAAGCCAACCAAGTTTCATTTATATACCCCCCCAAAACTGGAAACATTATTTTATTTTAGTGTATATGCTTGTAATGTTTTAGAAGACCGGACCAAACTAAATTGTAATAGATTATAACGATGTTATTGTTCTGTTTTGACATTTTATTTTATCTCACCAGCCAACATTTTAATTCTGTATTCTTATCTGAAACAATTATACAAAAAAAACACGTACCGGAACTCCTGGTCGTCCATGTTCTCCTTGATCACCTTTCATTCCCTGGTGAGATTAAATGTATAGATTCAAATTAATGTCTAAATTACAGTTCATGGTAGAATAAACTCTGTGGTAATACATTCTCAAATGTATTTGAAGCAATTTTAATAGATAATATATAATGCAGAGTTAAAGATACAAATCAACTAAATGTGAAATGTGACAAAAAAAAAATAAAGGTTTTGTTTCCCATGGAGGAGTCTTCAAATATGTTGCACTGGATATTGACTGTTGTGTGTAAACAAGAGTTCCACATTATAGTAGCTGTCAAAATATTTAAAAAGGAGTCGGTGGTGATGTGAAATATTAATGCAGAGCTAGGCAGTCATGGTTAAAGATTACCATCATTCCTGTTTCACCCGTGTTTCCTCTTTCTCCCTGAAGAAAATAAAGACGTGACAGAAAAGGAAAAACAGAATACATTTGTAAGCTGGAGATTTCTAAGGATCAAAATCTACTAACAGTGGTGTTTGAATAAGAAAGGGCGAGGAGACTATCATGAAATAATAATTTTTGATCATTGTGTAATGTCTGTATGAAAAATGTACTTGATTGATTGATTGATTGATTGATTGATTGATTGATTGATTGATTGATTGATTGATTGATTGATTGATTGATTGATTGATTGATTGATTGATTGATTGATACCTTGTTTCCCTTCAGGCCTGGCATGCCTGGGTGTCCTGGTTGACCTGGAACTCCTGGTTCCCCTGAGTTTCCCTTTAAACATATGTTTTTGGAAAATAGGGAAGTAGAACATAAATAAAATACTTACAGCTACTAATTTAGTAAACAAATAAATTTTATTTATTTGCTCTTTTTAGATGAACAACAAATTAGGCATGAATTATAATGTTTTGAAATTAACTCACCACAAGCCCTTGTGATCCTCTCATCCCAGGTTTTCCACTTTCACCTTTGTTGCCCTTGATTTGTTAAACCAGAGATCAATTATTTTGCAGAAAATCATTAGGTTACAGGCAATACATGACTGTAATCATAATTACATTTGACCAATATGATCTAGTTGATTTTGAAGCCTAACATATTAAATGTGCAAAGCTAAAGGCTTTTTCCCTCAGTCCAGTAATTAGTGTCAGCCATAAATTATTAGAAGACAGACTATGAACCCAAGAAGAGACCAAAACTGTTGCTTTTAAACTAAAAATTACCCTGAAAAGTGGGTCCAGATTTTTGTTACGTTTTGTTCCACTAAGAGTGCTTTTTGTTACGGTCTCTTTTCGTTAAACCCCTGACCAAGCAAAACATGTAATGCTCTTGAACCACACTATTTTCCACAGATTTTTAATCTGCACCCCTAGAAAGCGCCAAAAATATCCAACCTAATAGTAATTTAAACTGGATTTTGTGAAGGCTATGCAACATTTACTTTTAGAATATAATTTCACTTAACACTGTGATGCTCTGTACTTTGCTGCAGTGCAAGAAAGTGAAAGTGCCAGAAATCACCGTAACTCTTATGTCAGCCAGTTTATATGTAATGACCTACAAAGTCGAACACAATTAGTGAAACGGTCTTTTGTAACTGAGTTTTAATCCTGCCTCAAAAATACTTGCTACAATCGCTGGAAAGACCTAATTGTTAGTTAAAATAATTGACTTAGTGAGGGCCAAGTGGCTGACATCACTTGGTGCTTTTGACTTAGTTATGTCTGCTTTGAAGTGGAGAATTTCTCTATCTAACATGATCAGGAAGCACACACTGTCGTGCCCGCCCGCTTTCCCCAAATATATAAATGTGATAGTCCAACATAAATTCTTCATAGGCAGTTATATTGATGGTATGATTCCCTTGGACCTATTATTTGCAATTATTTTTATTGCCACTTAAATGGACTTTAAAACTACACGTCTGCAAATAAATGAAGAACATTTTTACTTTTAGTTAAAAGTTATTGAACAAATAAGCACAACTGAGCACAATTAAACAAGTCTAGAAGTATAAAATAACTTAATTTCCAAAGTCCCTGCTAAACCAAAAATGTTGCCATTTAGCTTTTTTTTTTTTTGCATTTTTTATTTTTTTATTTTGAGAATAAGCTACTTGGGACAACTTCAGCCTGTGGAGGCCCTATGGAATCTCCCAAGCATTTTTCTCTAAGATATCAAGTTGCCACCAGTGCAACCCTGGCTCAGGAATGCCAGCAGAGAGATGTGACAGCTTTTATAGGCAAAGTTACAGTTTGGCACTAAGTGAGTATGAACAAGACCAAGAACAAAGCTAAATATATTCAAGATGGAAATATGTAGGATCTGACAATAAGATCATTCTTATTATTTTATTGAATTATCAATGTTGATCTACAAAGGATTAGAAACTTTGATGAAATGTTAATTATAAAACTTGAGCATGTTATAGAAACCTCAGAAAGAAACATTTGTTTGTGAAATAACCTTTCTGTCAATCTGAACGGCTAGGCAGTAGCTATGCACTTTGCTTAGAGTCAGATGAAATTAAGACATGACTCTAGTTTCCATGTTCTTGCTGCAAAAGTTTGCATGTGATGTGAATCTCTGGATCATGCTAATGTCGCACAACAATCCTGGTCATTATATACCGGACTGTTTTTCTCTTTAAAAGTACGTTTACAGCATTTTTAATTTACCTCAAATTCTAACAATTTCAGAAAAGTTTAATCTTGCTTTTTAGCAGTTCTAAATTATTTACCTTGGGTCCAATTGGTCCCTTCATGCCGGGTTCACCAGGTAAGCCCAATTCCCCCTGCAAGAGAATTTATTTTTAAGAAATAATCCATACCAGACCATGAATGTAATTAAGGGACTTTGCGCTCACAGATGGGCCAGCTGATCCTTTGATTCCTTTTGGTCCAGGCTCACCAGTTTCTCCCTTGAATGAGAATCATTCCAGTCAAAGAGGATTGCGATGTATGATGCTTTAATTTTTGCACAACAGCACAATTTTACCTTTTGTCCGTTCAGGCCTGCATTTCCTGGCAAACCAGGAACACCCTGGAGGCAGTCGGATATGGAAGTTAAGTTTACAAGAATTACAAAAGGAGAACATAAGACATTAGATGTTGTTTGGTCAAGTTTTGTCTTCTAAAAATGGTGGAAAATGATTTCTCCTTCTTAAAGTAAGCTTTCCTAATGTCTAATGTTCAACTTTAAAACATTCAGTGTGATCTTGTCCATCTTGTAAGTCTGTCTCCCTGATTTAGATCACAAATGGTCAGCAAGCTTCTGGAACTATTGACTCATGTTTTGTGAACCTATTGCAAACGTTTTGACATCACCATTGATTATAATTTGTGTGATGAAGTTCTCAGTTTTAGGAACAAACAGTCTCTCGATTAGCTTTAACAAAGTGCACGCTTTTGCCATATAAGGATTATCCTGGAGTGACTTAGTGGAGTAGCACTTCTGATTTACTGGCTGTCACGGTCAGTCTTTGTGGTGATGGTTATACACTATGGTCTCAATATGACACTCTATACTTCATGAAACTTGAAAAACATGAATCTCAAACTTGGTCTTAGTAATCATGTTTGAAATGGGTTTGCGATCATTCAAGCAAAGAGGTCATTTTTGCTAAAGTCGAAAAACAACAACACGGTAAATAACAGTTTTAGAAATCAATCACATCACATTTGTCATGTTTGCAAGTTTGAATTAAGTTATGATTGCTCTTAAAATCTATAGAACACAACAATTGCTTAAATTTTACATGGAAGGATGCATTATTTTTGTATCACTTTATATAAAAAAAATCTGATGATGTCACCTTCACCACTATAGTTCAATGGGAATGATGTGTTCAAGGTGACTTGTAGAATTAATTCTGTACCATATTACCATATTGTACATTACAATTAATTGTGGTATCCACAGATTAATTCACCTGGACTGTGGATCTCTACAGCTTCTACTGTAGACTTCTTTCATTTAAACGCACGCAGTGTTTTTCCTGGCCTGTCTGGTGTGTTCCTTGCTATGCTTGTTCACAAACATTCTATAAAGAACCTAACAGACCTTCACAAAAGAGTTTTTTTTACATTAAATAACACATAAGTGGACTCTTTACTTACCAGAAGATTTAGGCAACTGTAGCACTTGATTTAATTTTTAAATATCCAAATCCAGATCAGTCTGTTTTGAATTCGGATTATAAACTCAGTGTTCAGATTTTAGTTTTACAATATTTTGAAAACCTTGTTTTCACTTTCCTTTGCTGTATAATTATGCACTAATCTGTGTTGGTCTTTCTCTTAAAATCCAAATCCAAAACATTGTAGTGTGTGTTTGCAAACAAAAACCACATAAAGACTTCAAGCCTTACAAATGCTTTTGCAAAGTACTGCATATGGCTAACATGTGTACTCACAGGATGGCCTTGTCTTCCATCTGAACCAGGAATGCCGATGGCTCCAGCTTCACCCTAATAGAGAAAAAACATCAGTTTTGGTTGAAAATCAAGTCATGTGGCTGTAGTGAATTTCTGAATGCTTTATGAAGCACTAAACATTTTATCTAAATATGAAAATAAAATGAAAAAAAATTATAGATGTCCTTCTGAACAAAGACATGAGTTTCCAATTGATTGAGTTGCCTAAGAACAACAGCTGTTTTCTTGGAAACAGTTCATTTGTGTTCACTGTTCTCCAACTACATGCCTCTGTTACACCCCTCAAATCAGAATGATCTTTGTAACATGCAACACTGTCAACACTTCCAAACCTTTTGACCAGGACTTCCTTGAATTCCATCTTTTCCTTCTCTCCCAGGAAATCCCTGAAATTACACAGAGACATTTTTTTATACAATACAGGCACAAGGAATCTGGATTTATACTTCTGTATGTGGCACACGTACAGGATTTCCAGGAACACCTGGTGGCCCAGGAGGTCCTATGCTTCCTTTTGCACCCTAGAAAGATAACATCCAGTTAAAAAAAATATATATGACAACCCATGTAGCATCTGAGCTTTTTTAAGCCATTAGGACATTCTGTATTCTTACCAAATGACCAGGTATACCAGGCAACCCTGCAATTCCTGGTAAACCTATTGCACCCTGAATGAGGGCAAAAGATTAAAAATAAATATTAGATGTGTTGCATAGATAAATCTCTGTATAGTTGCATAGATGAGCCCATTTTTGAACTCCATGACCATTCAATTAATATGACTGTACTTTAGCTACTTTAGTTAGCGCATGGAGCAAATAGTGTTGAGCATGTAAGAAGTATACTGTGAATTGAAAAACTATCAGAAAATCTCACTTAGTGACATATTCTAGATATCATTAGCTTTCCATTGCAACTGTGCGCAAATCTGTCTGTATTCGGCTAATAATGAGGAAACACAATTTTACAACTGCTACATTTCCATTAAATAACTAATAAAATTAACATCACCAGTGAATAAGCTTGTTCGTGCGATAAGTCATTAAAAATCATGGCAGTGACGGATCTGAATAGTTACATTACATATATTCAGAATTCAACCACAGTGCTAGAGTTCATCATCTATCAGCCATCAGAGGAGACGTCAGTATCTCAATGAGCCTTTGGAGCAACGACCGCTTATATCTGGGAGTGGCTACGTATGCAATGTTTTGGGGAAATTGTAGACCATGATTTTAGAGAATCATGAACTGGGCAATGTTGTGATTCGAGAAAAAAAAAAAATCATCCTCCTACTACTACTTGTCGTCGTTTTTGCCAGAAGTAATGGCCAGCTATTGATCATCTAATGCGTAAAAAGTCATTCTGCTACACTTTTGCGAAATACACTTATTTTGATATGACTGAAAAACCTCTTTATTAAAGTGCAAAAACTTTTTGTAGAAAAAAGGGAGGTTTTTTTTTTTTTTCATTAACCTGTTTCCATTAAGCAAATGTATTTTTATTATATCAATTCATTCAATGTTATGGAATGGAAACTCAGCAACTGATATTTTCATTAGCTGACAATATTTGTTGAAAACTTGGCCAACGTCATGGGTGGAGGGTCAGAGAGTTTGCTGTTTCTTTAAAGATAAAAATAAATATTAACCACAGAGATTATATTATAGATGGAGAGCCCATAAACTATTCATTAAACAGATAAAAGTGGTAATATTATAAATACAAATGGCTTTGAATTATGCCTTAACATGGTTTTCTTTGGTGAACAACAATGACAATGTTTTCTTTACTCAGCATTATAAATGTCTAAGACTTTTAGAGGTAGATGCAAATGTGTATGGATATAAGGGAAAAGCCTTTACCTTAAAATACCTCTGAACATAAAGAGAAACTTAAATGGTTCTTTGCTGTTTGGAAAAATCAAGTTTGAGTACCGCTTGGATTCTTTTGATTTTTTTAAATTATTATTATTCTGTCCATCATGAAAGTTCTTTCTTGAGGGCAAACAGAATTGAACAAGTGGAAAATCAGTTTTCTCATTCAAATATTTCTTTTTCACTTGGCACCTATGAAGACTAGTTTAAAAATTGATTGCCAGCTGGCCACAATTTTATTTGTGGAGGACCCAAAAGCACTGGAGTCTGGTCCTGCTTATAAGTGAAAGTTTTTGAAATGAGACTTGAGGAACCATGTATAACTCTGTATTAAGTAGACGGAGTTTGTTTTCAAGTGGAGAAATGTCCATCCATGTTGACAATACAGCCACAAACCCAGAAGTTTGGTCACAAATTGTTTGTGTTTTATTAAGTCTTACTCCAGTTTCCTTCAAACTAGTTTTTGTTAAATCGTTATTTCTGTTAGTTAGCTGACAAAAAACAAATATCACAAGACAAAGCCCTCAAATTGTGCTATGCAGAAACCGAATATGTATTAAGTAAAAGAAAATAATCTTGTTTGTCACAGTTCCATGACATATGTGATCTTGAACACAAGACAGCATACCAACTTTATGAGTCAATAAACAAGGGTTGACAATAACTTTCTTTTATATTATCAATCCCAAGACACTCTCAGGATGTCTTTCCTTCCACGAGCTCAGAGAATACCACTTGAAGGATTTAGCTTTTATCCAAACCATCATAAAATTTCATTATTTAATAAAAATACTGTTGAATGATTTTTTTATTATTATTCTATAATCTTCAGGCTATCAAAATGTTTTATTGTTCTACTGTTCTGATTGAGCCAAACATTTTTGACATCTCTTATTGCTGACTCATAAAATGGCTATTAATGGAGATTTGTGTCATTTGAAGAAAAATGAACTTAGGAAAAAGGAAAATCCTCTTTTTGGACTAAATGTAACACTACGTGTATTGCTCCAAGAAACTTGCATCAAAGAAGATACCAAGTATATGTACCGGTGACACTGACATTCTTTCAAAAAAGGAAACAAACAAAAAAGGGTCATTTTAATTATAATATTTGTCATTGTCCAGAAATACATATGGAAATTTGCCTTTGACTTCAAATGGATTCTTTTAAAAATCTCAAGAAATCTTGGACACAATTACGATTGATGCGACTATGTTCAAATCAATAGTGATGTGCGAATCAAGAGAAAATCCTGTCTCTTTTATCTCCTAAAGCCTTGACAGTTAAAAATATAGTTTTGGTCTTTCCAGAAATACAATTTACTGTTCATTGAATGGAGATGAATCTTGTAGTGCTGTTTCTTTTACGAAGCTATTTAAAAGATTTATTTTCACTTCTATTTATTTATTTTTATTCATTTACATTTTGTGGTCTGGTTCCAGGCAAAACTTGCTTGGTTTGCTAAATCTGGGCAGGTTGGCATTTCCTCAGACATCTCTTTTGATCTTAGTATATCCATTCTTACTTCAACAGTCAGAATACAGCAAACAAGAGGTCTGACATTAAAACAGTACAAGGCACTGACAAAATACAGAGTACAGATGTTCTCATGATAGAATATGTATGTGTGTGTAATTTTTGTTATTTTAAATTAAAATCATTTTTTGTTTGTCCCTGGCCAGAAATTATATATATATATATATATATATATATATATATATATATATATATATATATATATATATATATATATATATATATATATATATATATATATATATATATATCGATATATATATATATATATATATATATATATATATATATAGATATGTCTATATTTATATATAGATCTATTTATATATATATATATAGATATCTATATATATATAGATATCTATATATATATAGATATCTATATATATATAGATATCTATATATATATAATATTGTATTGAATATAACATGATTTGAGATGTTTCCCTTGTTTTTTGTCTCATCTTTAAGATAATTTTTTCTTTTTCAAAATATTTTTTGACTTAGACTTAAACAAGAGCTGCTTATAGAGTTGTGAACAACAAAACTATATAGATCAGTTATTTTATTTTTATTTTTTCAGAACTGTTTGGTCAGTGCTGTCAGATTGCATACATGATGTCTATGTTTGAGTCTGATTATAGATAAAGACTATTTATCTATGAATGAGCAGAAATATAGTTAATTTGGGTAAATGATTCAGCGTTAGCACCTTCTCTCCTTGCTGCCCTGGCAGTCCAGGTAATCCAGGCATACCCCGTTCGCCCTAAGCAAAAGAAAAAGCAGACTTGAACTAAAACACTAAAAAGTCAGAAGGTAGAACATTTCTACTCAATTAACTGTGCCATGAATGATGTTTTGACCTTCCTACCAAAACACCCGGTCTCCCTTGCTCGCCTTTGTACCCATCTGCTCCTTGTGCCCCCTAATGAAATTGGCACAAAAAGGCACCTTTATTTCAGGATAGTGATCACATAATGAATATTTTTGGTACAGTAACAAAATACTGATTTACCTTAAGTCCTGGTGGACCTGGAAGCCCAGGAAGTCCTCTAAGGCCAGGAATACCCTTCAAATTTAACAAATTATTCATTATTGATTAAACACTTAATTGCATCTATTCAGAGGCAAGACAATATTAAACTCTTCCACTGAACTTTAGATAAAGTTGTATACATGTTAATTTTCTATAATAAGAAACACATTCTGATTAGCAAGGACTTAGTTGTATAGGCTGCAATACAAATTGTGCTTGAACACTTTCATTTTCTTCACCAGGCAGCAAGTTTCGTTCATGCAATGGAATTTCCTACAAAAGAGCAGAATGGAGCCACTTCTCAGATTAGCATCATGGACACTCAACTGCTTTATAAGAACCTTGATGAGATCAACATGCAACGTTGGTAGTTTTTAATCACCCTGATATTTGCAAAGGAGGGAAAGCTAACAGAAAGTATCATTTAAATAAGGTTTTATTTTAGGTAGTTCTCCAATCTTACATCTCCAATTGGAAAATTGGAGAATTAAGGTAGCAATAATTTATCAAAGCTAATGATAATTGCAGTCAGTTACCAATTTATTTATAGCCTATGTCTACCACAAATAACATCCTGTGAAACCAATTGCCTGAAGAATTAAACTTAATTAGCAAATCCACTGGTGTGTCATCCAATGTCAGTATAAATACAACTGTTCTGTGAAGGCATCAAAAGTTTTGTTAGAGAACATAAGAGAACAAACAGCATCATGAGACGTAAATTAGTCTATAAAACAATATCCGATACTAATAACAATACTCAAAGGTTTAGTCCAGGACTGGTGTCCTGTAGGTTTTACATGTATTTCTCCTTCCAATACAAATAGTGAGGTCATTAGCAGAACTGTGGAGAACTTGACTGCACTGAGGAGATAATTCAGCTATTTAATTGAAGTGTGTTAGACCAAGAACACAACCAAGAGTTGCAGGAAACCCACTCTCGAGGATTGGGACTGCCTGGGATTTCCCTGGTCTAGTATTTTATGTGGATATGGAACGAGTTGCTCCTACTCATACAAGCAGGGGTATCAGTGGAGGAGCTGCACAGATCTACTGCTTAGGTGGGAGTACTGGGGACAGGACAGTAATTAGTCAACAAGTCAAGTCTATTTGTATTACACATTCCATCAAAAGGGTAGTTCAAAGTGCATTACAAGACAACATAACATAATAACCAAGACAAAGATCTACGTAGATGGTTAACCATCTATTCTTAGACAGTTGTTTCCTTCTATCTAACTGAACTTACTGTACTGTATAACTAGGGTCAATTGGGATGTATGTGATTGAACTAAAATGTTTTTGCTTTTTTTGTAAAATGCCTGAAGAAAACATTTGTTGTGAATTGGTGCTATGTAAATCAAGTAGAAACCGCAGTATGTGATAAATGTACATACTTTGAAAAATTGTTAGATTGCTGTTTTTTATCACTGGTTTGACAAAAGCTGTTGTTAAGCCTGGGGAAAAAACACCCGACGAAGGAGATGAGTTTACCATCTGAAATAGATCAGATGCAATGACAGGCAAAGTGGGTATCAAAACAGCAGGAGGTGAAGTTTAATTGATATATAATTTATTCTGTTTAACATGATCTGACACTTTAAGCCATCCTGAGCACAAAAGAGATTTGGCAAAAGATAGAAGTAGCAACATCATGGAGAGGAGAAGCTTGTTTCCACAGGGGCAGGTCAGATGCTTAGTGTTTAAAGGTAGATTGAGTAAATACATTTGAATCCTGAAACAAAAACCTGTAAGAAGTAGGAGACTAGGGTGAAGTTTCTCTTCCAACAGGACAGAGGTCTTAAGAACAAAACTTCAGGTACAATAGAGTTTAGATAAAAACGTCTTTGCTTGAATGGTCAAGTCAAATTCAAAATTTGAAACCAATTGAGAATTCGGAGTAAAACTTGAAAATTGTACAAACATGATAGGTTTCAATATACTTATTGTGACGTATGGTATGGTGTCCTAAGGAATAACAACAAAGTATATTTTTAACCATTGATGTCTCATCAATGCAAACTAAAAGCATACTACTGCCACCATATGGTAGAAATAGTGTTTATGCAATATAATAAGCACATTGGCACAATGTATTATTATATTTGTACAAAATATTTGTTATGTTTGCAAAATGTCATTATCTCATATGTTCAATATAATTGTCTCATTTGTACAATATTATCACAATAGTATCATATTACATTTTTTTTGTTATTTTTAATCAAACTATTACCGGTTATTTGCTGTGTGTTTGTATAATTATTTATGTAGTACTCACAGGCTTACCATCAGCACCAGCAGGTCCAGGTTGTCCAGGGATACCCGAGCTTCCTCTTTCCCCCTAAAAAAGTGCCAAAAAAAAGAAAGAAAAAGAAAAAGAAGAAAGTGCTCTAGTCATTTTGACTAAAACTATTGTCCTTTATTGAACAACCTTTTTGTACAATGGCACTATTACAAACATCAATGGTGTCAACATGTTTCTGCTTGAGTAGTTGTTTATTTATCCATCAACTGCTGATCAAGAGGGTTTGTCTAATGTAAGATTTACTGTTTAGAGCCACATGGAACATCTGCAAGCCAGCTACACTCCAGGCATTTTGGATCTATTAGGAAATGTTGTAAAAGCAGACTTTGTAACCTTATAAAAAAAGCTCCCTGAAACCATGCATAGGTTTTACTTAACAAGTCTTTTTTTTTTTTTTTTTTTTTTTCTTGGCGATATCTAAGAATCTTGTGAATTACTTTTGTAATTCACTATTATCTGCTATCAGGAAAAAATGGAAAATACTCAAGCCTTATTCTACTTTGTTTCTCATTTTCTTTTTCAAGTGCTCCTTATTAAGCAAGTGGTCTGCCATTTTTTAGGAATGGATACATTACATCTTGATCTGAAAAGAACTTTACGTTATTTTAAATCGCCAGCTTCAATTTCACTGCTGAGAACTGTTTACCCATTAGACATTAAAGTACTAACACCTCTCAAACTGTTCTAAGTCTGATAATTACTGTAATTGCAGCCGTTTAATTTGACCTATTTGCAAAGTGTAAAGTCATGGACCCATTGTCTGATTGAAACAGCAGCTAGACAACTCCTGGGAATTAACACAATTTTCTCAAACCCTGTGAGCATAAAGAAGTTGGAGACCTGATTTCTACCAGGCTTACCAATACATCATATATATATATATATATATATATATATATATATATATAAGCCATATAATGCTAATCATTCCCAAAATCTGCCACAGTTGAAAGATTTCTGTTTCAGTTTATGTGTGCATGATGTCAGTACCACTTTAACAATCAGGATCCTTTGCTCTGAAAGGTCAAAATTGTTTTCAAGGTTTTGTATTTACAGTTGCATCATTTAAATATCACACAATTAAGCATCCTCACAACACAAGATAAAAGGGGCGTGGGAAGAAGAAAAAAGAAAAAACTGACTGCTGTTCCTGGTGGTCCAGGAGGTCCAGGAGGACAAGAACAAGGTTCCTGTGTTGGTTCAGTAAAATCAGCATTGTTGGAGCACTGTAACAGGCAAGCAAAATGTTTTACAAATCAACTTGAGTCATTGTTAAAAAGTAAATAAATCTTCTTTAATCATGAATTGCCAAAAATGAATTATATTTTTGAAAGCTTAATTATACACACTTTAAACAGGCTATAAACAATAGAAAACACACCGGAAACAAAAGCTGTTAATAAATGGGAAGATTTTGTTTTTACATCTTTCTACACTGTTTCTGCTGATCTTTCTTTTGAACATCTTCACATTAGAAATAGTAATTTGGCAATAATTTTGAGTCTTTATCAGTTTAAAGCCTAAATAAAAACAGCCCAAAGATTCACAGCCAAGAAGCAATAAAATTCTATCTATACAGAGTGCAGCATGTTTGACTCTAAGCCATAAGTCTTCCTTCAGCAGATCAATTAATGCATGCCAGATGTGGCTTTAGGATTACATGGCGAGTCTACAACTTTCTTATAAAGAATGTCAGTATCCCACAGAGATGAAATATAAAGCAAGAAATTGCCATGCTGTGTAAAGCAGTGGAAGTTGAGAATTTAACACATCCTGAGATGCTTTGACATCCTTATAGGCCATATACCTCAGAGAAAAGGTCAGAGAAGGTCATAGGTAGGTGAAGATGTACTCACAACTCCAGGTATTTCACATGCAGTTTCTCTGGTGTTCTGCTCAGGGTCACAGTAAATGCGAAGTTTCTGGATTTCAAACTAAACATAAATGGTTTAGGGGAAAAAAAAGTGTTAAATATAAAACTTTGACTTTTGGGAATCCCAAGAAGTCTATGCAAAAGAAGCTGATTTGAACATGGGAAGTAATTGTGTAACATTAGACTGAGTTTTATTCGAGCAGTGCCACCAATGAATTGAAATGACCATTTTATAGGAGCTAAAGAAACAAATAAGTGCCCTCAGGCACTGGACTGCTTCCTGTTGCCAGACCTCCCTTGGTGTTCAAGCAACATTACACCATTCTTCCATGATTTGGTGTTCTGACGATGCTGGTGGTAAAAAGGCTCCGGAAAATCTGTTTCATATAAGCCCCATTTGTTAAATTTCTAGCCTCATAAAAAACACACACAGCTGTGTTATCAGGGATGTAAATCAGTCTGGAATAAAACAATACAGTATTGTGCAGCAAAAAAGCAAAGTAGTTACAATTTTATCCAAGCATCAGTCTCAATGTGGTAGAGATAGCTGTATCTAAAGGTTATTTTATTGTTAATATTTATACTCTATCTATAATTTATTTATTTAGTGGCTAAGTAAAAATTGGCATCCAATTACAATAATCTTCTTACAGAAGTGCATTCACTCTGTTAAATGTCTTGAATTACTTAACACATCATCAAACTCGACAACCCTGAGCTACAAGATCATGCACTTTTGAACAATTTACTGCTGTAATGATCAACAGTCAATATTTGGAGAACTGAACATTTGCACGCATTATTTTTGAAAAGGTTGTGCTAATTTAAATCAATAAAACACCCAGTACCAAGATCTTGTGAACAGAAGATTTAACTAATAATAATTTAGGTAATTGATCAAGTTAAAAATTATCAGGATACACTTACAGGCACAGTTATTTCCTTGTTTACATATTTTCCAACTTGGGTTTTCCCATTGATGAAAATGCCGACAGAGGGCTCGAGAGGCTGTGTCTCCATTTGCAGGTCATCAACATAAAGAGTAACATCCTCTTCGGTTACCAGTAGCCTCAACTGGTGCCACTTTTCATCAAACAGCTTCTTTGTTCAGACAAAACACATAAAAAACACAGTGCAGTGCTTAACTGGTTTGAATCTTACATAAAGAACAGGGATTTCTTTGTTTTCAATTGGAAACTTCTTATCAAAGAGGTCAAAGGTCACATGTGGGAGACCCCAAGGTTCAATCTTAGGACCCCTCTTATTCGATATTTACCATATATGCGCCCACTAGCTCAGGTTGTAACAGAAAATAATATTAGCAACCATAACTATGCAGATGACATTACAATGTCACCAGGAGACTCAGAACCCATCCAATCACTGAAAAGATTCTTAGAACAGATAAATTTCTCCAGCTTAAAAGAAACAAAACTGAAGTTATTATTTTTGGACCTAAAGAGGAGCGATCTAGAGTCAATGCACAGCTTCAGTTATTACAACTAAAAACCAGCGATCAGGCCTGGGAGTTTTGATGGACTCTGACCTGAACTTCAGAGCCACATAAAGACAGTTACAAAGTCGGCCTCCTATCACCTGAAGAACATTTCCAGGATTAAAGGACTAATGTCTCAGCCAGATCTAGAGAAACTCATCCATGCGTTTATCTTCAGTCTCAATCACAGGTCTGTCCAACAAATCAATCAAACAGCTGCAGCTGATCCAAAATGTTGCTGCTCGCGTTCTCACTAAAACCAGGTAGACAGAACACATAACACCAGTTTATATATATATATATCAAGCTATGGTTAAACATGTCTGGGAGACAATATGACTACTAGCGAATGGATAACAGGTTTCCTCTACAATTGCAATAGACCAATTAAAATCAGATTGCTGTCCTTATAAGTGTAAGGTATGCATACATAGAAAGGAGGTTTAACAAGCTAAGCCTTTAAGCTGTTTCAGAGTGAGGCGAATGCATATACGTTCTTATTCAGTATGTGGATTAACTTTGTCTTAAAAGCAAAGCCCACAAAATACTATCAAAACCAGAGGGCCACATTCAGACTTTATTGATTTGTGGCTGTAAGTTGTTGATTAGGTGGTCAGCTACAACATCACAAAAGCCACTCATTACTAACTTGTGGACATGGACCTTTTTCCTCTACAAATGCCAGTCAGGGGCTTTGTATTGTTTTCATAGTTTCTACATCTTTAGGTAAAAAGAACAGCTTTTTTTTTTGTTTTGTTTACATTCAATAAAGCTATCGCTTCATAATATGGAACTTGTACTACTGAACGCATAAAGTGATGGATCAATTAGAACCACAAAGCCCAAATCAACATTGATTGAAAATGAAATATCTTTACCACCTATTGCTAAAAAGGAAAAGAAAAACAATGCAGAAAAACCATCTACGTTGTCTAACAGTATTATTTAAAAGAAACTTTGCTTTGTATGTGCCATCTGTCAGTACATAATATCTAGTTACATCCAATTCACATAAATAAGAAAAGCATTAACTACTCTTTCAAATTTTTCTCCTTTATGATCTTACCCATGATAATTGGATGTAGCAGAAAGTCATATTTTCACACTGTTTAAGCCAAAAAAGGATGAGGGCGTGTTGACTGCAGCTGCTGTTTGATTACTTATAATCATTTTAGCTTCCCTCCCACTCACCACCTTTGCTGCAGTATGTTGAACTGACTTTTCAGGGTCAAATGACATGTGAGAAAACTACCTGTCAACAGGAGTGAATGGCACTACAGAGGGTCTATGTGAACCACAATATCTACAGTACTGCAGAGGGGGGGAACTTTGGAGTTATTTAGATTTTCTTCCTTTTACCCTTTGAATCCTCAGTTTCAAATTTCCGCCTGGATATTTTTGCATGTTTTAATTGAAAAAGTTCTTTAGATGTCCTGTGAGTAAAGATGTATTGCCTATTTATCCATAACAACCAGAACTTTTAATATCTAGCAATTAGTTTTAGCAATTTACCATCTATTATAAGAGTTCCAGTCGTTGCTTTTTTTCTTTTAGCAGATTTTCTAAAAGTTTTAAATCAAACTGTGAAGCCATTTCAGAATATAAGCAGTGGTGACTTACCTTTGCAGTCTGTTGCGAAAATGTGACAGTTTGAATTGCATTTGGTGTATTACTGGTAGTTGTGAACATGACGGTATTATCCAGACCATTTAGAGTCACTGCCATCTGAGGATCTTCGTCATGAGTCTGTATTCTCCACAGGTCCCACTTCTCCACGGCTACAGATCCTTTATACCTCAATGTGGCCACAAATACATATGATGGAGGGAAGCCATCAGGAAAAAGGCTCCTGTGTGAGTTAAGAGGAAAGTGGTTAACTATCAGATGAAGATGAAAAAGAATTTTAAATTGTTGCTATTATTACCTTGTAGCTTCACTCAAGTCAACGAAAGATGTGACTTCATATGCTTTAGTGCCATAAGATGGTCCTTGTGTTTTTTTGGTTTTCTTAGCTAAATTTAATTTTAACAGAATATCAAAGCCCTTCTCGTCACGGGAATCTATGGGAATTTTTGCTGGACAAACTGTTTCTGTATCAGGAAAAACACCATGAATTAGCAAAGAAGTAGGTTACAACATGATGAGAATCACCTGACCAGAAGATACTTACCTTCACATAGTTTCTGACGAATGACCTGTATAATCCTGGTAATTGCTTTGTAGTCCTCCACAGAGAACACGTAAGTTGTGGAAGGTTTGTTTGCAATGTCCCTCAACTCATTCTCTTCTGTCTCTGACCCAACTCCAATTGCAAACAGAATTATTCCTTTTTTTCTTGCTTCCTCTGCTGCTTTCATGACCTCATCTTGAGATTTCCCATCTGTGAGGACAACAGCAATTCTGGAAATGCCTGCTGGGCCCCTTTCGGACAGTCCAAACAATTTATCAGTGGCAAACTTAATGGCGGTCCCCGTCCTGGTGTTTCCTCCCATGTAGTCAATCTTTTGCATTGCTTTGATGAGATCTTTGTTTGAGGAGAACTTCCCCAGCGGTATTTCTAAGATTGGGTCATCACTATACTGGACCACACCGACCTGAGTAAATTTCTGTCCAATGTTGAAGCTGGTTGTAATGTTGACAAGCCATCGCTTTACAATTTCAAAGTTGAAATCCAAAACGCTCCATGAGCCATCTAAAATAAAAACTAGATCGCATGGAGCGGTCCTGCAGCCTGACATAAAACAGAACAAATTGATCAATAAAAAAAAGCACCAAGGAATAAATGTGACTTATGATCAGTTTGCCAAACTCAAAGTGCTTTTTTTTTTTTTTTTACTAAATGAATAAAATCGACTGTTTAATACACATGAATAAGTATATTTAAGTGCAATAAAATGAAGTTCTCTTACTTCTCAAGTTTTCATCTTGCGCTGCGCTGATCAAAGACAGAAGCACAAAGCACAGGCATCTTAGGAGCCTACGCGTTTTGCAACCCATCATACAGCTGTCTTGATTTTTAACGGTGCACCTACAATAAAAAGGAAATTATGCTTTCAGTTCCAAGGATAAAGAACAGACGTATCATATATTTTAGGATGTGATTTTTATTATTTCTGACATGATAGATACTACTGTGTGTTTTGGAAAAGAGAAAAAGATGTCAGATGTAATTTTTGTGTGAATCATTCCTGACAGCAATTATTAAGGACTCCCAGATCCAATCGCAGGTATATGTGATCCCAATCACATATTGGGTATATGTGATCCCAATCACATATACCTGCTCCCCACTGCACTAAGATTTCCAAAGAGAGCTTTCAGTGTATGAGAAAGCACTGCACAGAATGAAGCTGAAGCCCTTGTTATTGAGAATTATAACATTCAAAATAAAACTGCCAAGTACCTTAAAGGGAGGAACAATTTTTTCTAAAGGTTTTGCCCACACACGATTAACTTGAGCTGCACCAAGTTAAGTTACAGGGAGAATTTTTACGAGTCATATCAAAGTAGAGTACAAATGAAGTGTCTATATATATTGATGGATATTTAGATACAAATAATTCAAATATTTTCCTCCACAAGATCACAGAATAACAAGCTTGAAATAGTTGTAATAGATCAACTTTTCTCTTTAACTTATTCCCTAATTCTACTATACACAGCAGCCCCACACTCAGGAAGAGCAGTGTGGTTTTTGTCCTGGTTATGAGATAGGGTGAGAAGCTCAGTAATCTGGGAGAGACTCAGAGTAGAGCCGCTGCTCCTTCACATCGAGAGGAGCTAGTTGAGGTGGATCGGGCATCTGGTCAGGATGCCTCCTGGACGCCTCTCTGGTGAGGTTTTCTGGGCATGTCCCACCGGGAGGAGGCCCCGGGGAAGACCCAGGACATGCTGGAGGGACTATTTATGTCTCTCAGCTGGCCTGGAAATGCCTTGGGATTCCCCCGGAAGAGCTGGAACAACTGGCTGGGGAGAGGGAAGTCTGGGCCTCCCTTCTGAAGCTGCTACCCCCGCAACCAGATCCCGGATAAGCAGAAGAAAATGGATGGATGGATGGATGGATGGATGGATGGATGGATGGATGGCAGTGCCAGTCTTACTTAATAAACATCTTATAGTTTTCTGTTAGCTTACTATCTGCTTCCTCAAATCAGTCTGTTATTGACCCAGGGGCAACAGACCACTCTAGGAAAACTTTGCTCTTACTCTTTACTTGGAAACTGTTCTCAGGCTTTTTTTCTCTGATGGAGAAAACCACTTGCAGGACTTTGTGATCTTCAGAAAATGAAGTTATTATAACAAGTATCTGTCACAGAAAGAAGGTTTTAGGCTCTAATCCCCTAAAGTGGGTATAGTAGGTGGATGAATTGACAACTAACTATACAACTTCATGTCTTGAAGTAACCGTTTACAGATCAGTTTTTGTCATTTAAAAAAAGGGTGTGGGAGAGAATAACATGCCTTGATTAGAAATGAAAAGCAAAATTTCAGTTTTCCTCCAATTGTGTCTCTCTATTGACTTAGCAGTGACCTGCCTCTCATTCAACCAATCACTTCACATTAAAATGTGAGAAGGGTGTTTAAAAGTGCAGTGGCAAGAAAACCTTTGCATACAACACAATGCCCAATTTGGAAAACATGAATTAAAAAAGAAAACTCTGCCTTACATGCATAACTACTGTAATTCCTGGTTGTGCTGCAACCAACATGTGTAATAATAATGGAAAGTTTTGTAGAGGAGAGCTCAGTCAGCAGAAAGCACTTATTTTTTAAAGTTGTTTGTTTGGCTGTATACTTCTTACTGGTTTCCAGTTTGTAAAACTGCTGACTTCCCTAAACGAAAGCATTTGTAAATGAGGACCAGATATGCCACACAGAATAAAACACAGGATAAAGAAAGTTACTGGAAAGGAGTCAACCTTCTTTAAATGATGACACGTCTTCGTATATCACCAAAACGGTGGCCAGGGAATAACCCTTGCCCTTCCCAAAGGCTTCTATTCCAGTGTAGCCAAACAGGGGTCAGACACTTCAACATGACTGCATTTTTCCACCATGTAAATCCGTAGCAACACATTCAAGGCAGGGGGAGGCGTTCAGCTGCTGTAGTTGTGTAAGTCATTTTCCTCTGAATTTTTTCCCCCTCTAGAGACCTGGAGTAGGCTGTTGGAAAACCCCCTCACTGGCAGCATCCAGCTTCTGGGATGAGTTTCTCCTCGACTGACTTTCCCCAAACCAAGTATTTCTGTGTCTCTACTTGAGGCACATGGAATTAATTTACACTGTTGGACAGTAAAATTCCTGCTGCCGACAGTAACTAAACACATGTAGTCATGGTGAAGTGACTCCTTCTTCATCCAATCATAACAACACCCAATGCAATATTGCAGGTGCAGTGTTTTGAGGCTTACATGAGAGAGGTGTGTAGGCACACCTGTGTTTTAAGTTAGAACCTATAAAATGTATCAAAGCAACTTTTGGTAAAAGCTACAATAATTGCAGAATTACAATTTATGGAAATGTGGTTGACATTCTCCATATGCCAAGCCACAAATATTAAAATCTTTTGGATTATTTTTTAGTAGTGATTTTGGTTTTGCTAATGATGTCATTCAGGAAACTGCTGACCAAACTTCTCCACAGAAAGTCGCATCTGTTCAGCATGAGTGAAATCAATCACACTGATTTTAAGACTGCATCAGACCTGATACTTAGTTCCACTTGCCAGTAGCTTTATTACAATATGTGCAACTAAAGTACAACACACTAAAACAGGTTTTCATGTTATGAAACTGAAGATTTGAACTCTGTTTGGACAACTAAAGTTACATATATACACATAATCTGTTATAAACCTGGCAGGAGAACGTTGTTCCATTCCAGAAACAACTGCTGTTCAGCATGTGGAACCCTTGCCAAGACCAAGGGGGATGTAATGCTGCCAAATCTGTTCAACATGTCCAAGCAGCTAAATAGTGCCATGTGAAACATTATCTTGTTAGGTACTTGGCTTTCACAGCTTTTCTCAAAACATCCTTGCAAGTAAATGTTTTCTGTTGTCAAATTGGTCCTGCTGGATGCAGAACTTTTGTATGAAAACACACAAACTGATATTAGTCATGCAATGTTGTGATGCAAATCTTTTGGACAGATTTAACACAAAAAAAAACAAAAAAAACATTCTAATTCCAAGAAATGGAATAGCAGAAAAATATTCAGATGATTTCATTCATTCTCTGCATGGTGATAGAATAAGAGGTGATGACAGATCTAATATCTCCCTCATGTATCGAGGTGTTGCAAAAACTCTACAGAATCTTACTCACTAAACAAAATCTTAAGATATATATGTAGTATTGGAAAGCATTTAAGAAGAAATAGCAAAAGGAAAATACATCAAATTCATACCAATAATTTGCTTGCACCCTTTCTAAAACATTATTGTATATATTACATCACAGTTGTATAATAACACGAGAATAGCATTGCAGAACTGTAAAAAAAATCTTACAAATTTAAAAATAAAAAATAAAAATGGAATAAATTGCACAAAGAAGAACAAGTTTTACCATTAAGTGTCCAAACCTTTGACTGGAATCCTGGTAATCCTCTCATTAAGAGCCAGTGATCATTACTGGTCGGAGCCCTGCGTTTTCAGAAACTGGACCTGGAAAGAAGCGCACATGTTTCTAACTGAATGAGAGCCTGCCCTTTGTAGACGCTCTCTCTGTCTTCTGTTGCTCTATGTCTTGCTATCCACCCTCCGACGCCCCGCTTTTACTCCCAACTTTTACTGGCCAACAGCCACACTCAATTATCATGCGTGGAAAGAGAAGCTGATAAGGGGAGCATAAAAATAGTAAAGAAGAAAGCCTGTGTTGGTCAACCTAAAAGGAAAATAGCAGTAATGAACACAATCTTCTTCCAAAAGTTGATGGTCTGGACAGAGAGCAAATCAAAGAACAGGGAGTTTCTTTTTTTATTATTTCTTGAGCAGAACAATTATTTGACAAACAGGCTAATCTTGCTATACTGGGAAAACTTAACGGCATCTGTTGTTCTTTGCTCTACATTCTATCACTCCAATTTCACAAGATATTAGGAGGGAACAACAAATTACATTGGATGAATTAGGAGCGGACAAGGTGTGAAGAGGCTTCCATGAACAGCTGGAAGACATTAGAAAAGCCGATCTGCAGCTGTTATCTGTGGAGCAGGCAGATTTCATTTTAATCCTCTTGAACATGTCTTATCACGCTTGGACTCTGGTTATAAAGGCTCCAAGCACATTTAGAACGAAGAACAGAACAGTTCACAGAAACAGACAGAAGACTCCTAATAATAATGTTGTTTTTTTTATCTATTTGAAATTTTAATAAAATTTTATATAGGCAAGGTAAGAGAGGAAAATTTCCAGGTCCTGATATCAGGTTCCCAAGTAATATTTGGTGGCCTACTATTAAAAATTTTCTTTTCAGGTCATTTTCAGCTACATTTCAGAGAAAAATATTACAATTCAACGTATTATTCTGCCAGTAATTCTCTGCTTTGACCAAACTATACGCCTTGCATATTTAAGTAAAACCATCGCTTGACTTGATCTGCACCTTGTTTATCAAGCATTCTGAAATGAATCAAAATTGTTTTGTAGACTGATGTTCCTAAAGCGTTTCCCTTTGTGTGAGCATGACAGGGATTTCATTGCAATGGCCTTGTTGACCCTGAGCCTCAGCACACTCTGGCGGCTTTCAAATGCAAATACTGGGCTGGTATCCTGGATCCTGGGAGTGGCCATTCTGTTTGACACACCAGACTTTCCGATGCTGAGTAATTTTCTGTCTTC
This sequence comes from Gambusia affinis, assembly GCF_019740435.1. Lineage (NCBI taxonomy): Eukaryota > Metazoa > Chordata > Actinopteri > Cyprinodontiformes > Poeciliidae > Gambusia > Gambusia affinis. The sequence continues at coordinate 16,097,123 of NC_057880.1, forward strand.
TCTGAAGGAGGTGCATGTGTTCAAAGGAAGCGACATTGCTGAGAACCAGTCTATTCATTTCCACTGAGATGGCCAATGGGAGTTTTGAGGTCAGATCTGGAAACATGACGATAACGAAATAAGCAAGAAGACATTACCATAATTATATTTCAGTGAAACCGCTGTAATTAGATGACATTTGTTTGGAACTTAATGCCACCATGTTCATTTGTAAGAACATACATAAATTAAAGTGAGACTAGAAATCAAAAAGTTGTGTGCAACCCAATTCTAATGACTATTTGAGCAGAGACATGATTTCAAATGAATTTGTGGCTTTTTATGTGCTCTCCATCTTGCACGTTTCTCAAACTTCTAATGGAATACAGCAGTTAGTTAGAAGGAAGGAACATTAGCAAAACTGCTTAGAAGTGGGAACCATATTGTGCAGGGTAAAATATGCACTTACAGCTCTGGAAGTTAAGAGACCATTGCAAAATTATCAGTTTCTCTGATTTTGAGGTTTATAGATATATAATTGAGTAAAATGAACATTGTTGTTTTATTCTATGAACTACTAACAACATGCCTCTGAAATTCCAAGCAAAGTTTTAGTATTTATTTGCAGAAAATAAAAAGACATAACATAACAAATAAGATACAATGCTTTAAGACCCCAAGTAATACAAAGAAAACCAGTTAATATTCATTTAGAAACAATAATGCTAATGTTGATCGTTTGTATATGGAAATAATGCATATATTCATGAAATTGGTCACTCAATCAGTCACTCCAATTATATATACTGATTTTGTTTCAAAATTAGTCTTAGGTCTGCATTGGAATTAGGTCTGAACTTCAACTAGGCCCTTCTAACATATGCACATGTGTTTATTTAACTATTCCTTGTTGCTCTGGCATCTGTTTCTACAGAAATCAGATCTCCTGAAGCATGGAGACTTCTGCAGCATCTAAGAGTTTTCATTTTCTGTTAACAAAAATTCCAAAAGTAGCATGTCAGGTTTAAAAAACTTTTATATGATAATAAGATCATGGATGTCAGTAAAAAAGAAAAAACATTCCAAGATGGTATGGTGGGTTGTAATTGCAAAGATTGCTGAATGATTTGTGCTCCTCAAATAACATTGTGTCTTATGGTATATTATATTTTTGCAAAGAAGCCACGTATTCTGAATTGAAACAAAAATACATTCAGCTTGCATTCTTTTAGATGGAAACCTCTTGGTTAAATCCTTATATCACAAAATCAATTATTTGCCAGAGGCAAGCAATGCCAGGGACATAATCACCAAACAAGCAACTGGAGCAAAAACAGGTAATACAGATTTGCTGACCATAACATTCCTACTTCAGGGGTTTCCCCTCTATTTTGCTCCATCTGCCTTTCCATGAGTGAGGATCGATGCTTGTTGCCAAATATCTTTCCTCTAGCATGACATTGCCACCACAATATTTCATGGTGGGAGGACAGAACTGATATAATATTGCTTAGAAGTAACATCCTTCTGCTTTTCTTTTTGCCGAAGACTTTTGGATATGTACTTTGTGTAGGTCTGCTGCTGTTTGTTCATAGTCTGTTTTTGGTAGTTTTGACACAGAATAGACTAAGGACGGAAGCCTGACTTCTGACTGATTCATACCTTTGAATCACTGGCCTAGATATAATTTTCCTTACCAAAGGACATGCCTCAACAGACATGATTAGTGTACAGATGCAGTTTCACATTTTGTAATAAAAAGATGAGTCTTGTCTGAATTGTGGCATAGTTTTCACCCTGGCTCTGCACAAGAAATGTCCACAAAGGTTAAACAATTTGAAGAATATAGAGAGGACACATATTGGAGAAGGCTGAACGCTAAACTAAAATCCTATCAAAATGTGCTTCAACAGTTTTGTTTAGGGTATGCAGACTTGCAATCAAGTTAATACATTATTTTTTATGTATATTTCCTTGCAACATCTTTGTATGTTTATTGGTTAAACTGAACAAGATTCCTTTGCATTAAAGATGGAAGATGTTGTGATTTGATTTATTATCAGTTTCTTTATATTAAGCACTTGGAACTTTAACAGTGTTGCATAATGCAACACAATAATGCATTACTTCATAAATAAAGAATTTTGCAAGTCACCATACTTTACTGAACTGTTTCGGATTCAGAAGGCAATGCAGTGATATTTTAGAGATTGGAAGAGTGTCACCCTCTGATGATAAGCACATAGAATGTTAAATGAAATCATGTAACATCCTTACAACTGATGGCCCCAAAATTTGTACCTTTATCCACTTAGAATGCATTTGAGCTGCCTTGAAGCAATGATGATCCGCAGATTGGCATTGCTTCTAAGCCTCAAAATACCTTCATCAAGACCTTTAAACAGAATCATGTAAAAGTAATTTAACTCCAATTCTTGTTTTTCCATCTACTTTCCTCATGATCATTAGCAGATCACATTTTTCAGCTAAAACTGAACTCTACTTGACTTTATTATCATGTGTGGTCTTTGTGAAAAACAACTTAACCAGCATAGAGGTTCAAAAAAGAAAAATTAAACAAATGTCTAAAACATACATATAACTCACGCATAATACATTATGTTTAATTGTAAATTAAATCTGTGACAGATTGTTATGCATTTACTTGGTACATCATGCTTTGCCTGTATGTTTACTTGGTTGATGCGGTGCAGCTTTTGTTAGTATAAATAGACAAATCTCCAGTTGCAGTTACAGTAACAGCCTCAAAATGCTCTCACGTTCACGCCAACAAAACCAAAATCTACTGGCTTGTTACTTGCACAAGCTTACATGAACAAGGTGTGGCGGTCACTCTTAAATGTTGAAATAACTGTCTGGTGGATGGCATAAAACCTCAAATAACTTTTGATTTAGCGCTATTACTTTGAGGCTCAACTGCTCAGGGACATTTTCTAAGAATCAAGTTATGTTCATCATGAGCTCTTTTGGTTCACCACAGAAAAAAGTTGTGAGCAGGTCTGAAGTCTGTTGCTGAGCCCAAAATGCAAATTTAGCATTATGAATTAGGAATAGTTTCCATGACAGAGGTGGATACTCTGGTTGAATAAACGAGAGCTGCAAGGAAGGCACACATGATGCAGCAGTAACAAAATGATAGGAGGATAGCTATCTGCATTTAATATAGTTCCCAAATAACACATTTGGGACAAGATGTGTTATTTGTACATGTCTTGGTACATTTTGGGAATAATTTGTTATCGTGAAAGTCTTTTTAATGAGTAAATATATTTTTGATAATGGTGGAAAAATTAAAACAGCATTGAAAAGGACAGCCACTGAGAAATCCAGTCAATGGATGTCTTACCTTGTTTTGTTTTAGCTCAGAGTGAGCCTGTTTACTGCTCAGTGAGATTTTGAAGAAGTTGATTTAAGAGTGAAATGACATTTGCTATGAATAAAAAAAGAATTTATGGAGTTTAACTTCATTGAATTAAACTGTAAATACAACAAGGTTGATGATTCATTCATTTTATCACTTTCACTGAAGTGCTACTGCAAAGCCTAACCTTCCAAAAAATGGCCTTTTTGAATAATAAACTATCAAAAGTCTGTCAAATATTTGTGGAAAATATGTCAAACACTATAAGCTGTTTAACTATTCATAATTATTTATTCACTTGAGCGTCAAACTTCATGGCATAATATTTGTATACATTTTTCACATCTCCCAACAGGAGTTAGTGTTTCCCCTTTTATGACACACCATGGCATTGATTCAATTATCATTGTCTTGAAATACAAATTTAAAAAAACTAGATGATTAAAGATTAGTAAGAGGTGACCAAACATTTTATATAAAACTCCAAAATAAGTCAAATAAAGTTGTTTTTTTTCAAACAATCATATTTTGTCCCACTGAATGTTTCCTGGCGACATTTGTTTCAAGACAACAGCAAAGGTTTATTTAGAATATTTACATTAAAATGTATTAAACAACCCAACAAGAGACAAAAAGTAACCACTTTGTTATGAAGACTTTGATAAAGGTTTATCCTCCTAATTAGCCTCTTGTCCTTTTAGGAGCGATTTCTCAGCGTCTGTGGTGCTGGCTGGCGTGTCCCACTGAGTGAGTTCTGCTCAGCACATCCAGAGGTCACACAGATGCCTGGGGGGCCCCTGAGACCTGGGTGGCCCCTGAGCCCCGGCCGGCCTGCATGTCCCCTTTCACCTGGTTTTCCAGACTGACCATTAAAGGCTCTGCCGGGACGTCCACGCTGACCTGTGATTGGGGCAGAAATGTTCGTTTAGCTGAGTAAAGATGTTTTTTCTACAGATTCCAGAGAAAGAAAACTTCCACAGAAATATTATTTCTGTTTTGGCAAACAACACATTGTGATGTAACAACACTTCTGCGAAAAACCTCCACATGGTTTTCCTGGAACTTAAAGCCCAGGAAACAGTCTGAAAAATACAACAAGCCCAAATCTGGAAATGATTTAATATCTCTTCTTTATAGCTAAATAATCAACCGAGACTCAATAAAAGCTTAAATTACCCTTTGGCCCCTGATCACCGGTGAAGCCAGGAATGCCATAACCTTTGACTCCTTTATCACCATGCTCTCCTCTGTCACCTGCAATTCATCCAAAAGTATTAAATGTTTTGCAGGGACCAACTGCAAACATGGGTATCAGCATCATTCATGATGATGAAAGAAAGTATGTTTCAGTGATTACTGTCAGATACATGTCTTGGTACAGTTTGGGAATAATTTATTTCAACAGCTTGCACAAGAACCTAAAATGCTTGTGAAAACATACTTTGAAATGTATTATCTACAGCTGGAACTTCACCACTGAGAAGCATCTTTAGGTATTTAAATCACATTTCAAATGCTTGTAGTAGATTTTTATTAAATATTTTTTTTTATGACTTTCTCTCCTGAAAAACACAGAAGCAACAACATCCCAAACAACTGCAGGCATTATCTTAATGTTCATGTTTCAATCAGATTCACATTTTTGTCTCATATTATGAGGAGCTGACATTGGCTGAATTACTTTTCACAGATTTTCATGCTAAACAAACATGGTCTTCCCAGGGTCCCTGACACCTTTATGTGACCTGAGTTCATAAAGAATATTTCTGTGAAGATGGTGTGGTAGTTCACCTTATACAGATCATGGTGAGTTTCATGGTCACCTTATGTAAGTGACCTAGAGAAGCCTGATAGCAGCATCAAAAAATTGTTTATAATAGGTGACCCACACATGTACAAGTGTAGATTAGAATATTTAAATGAGAAACAGTGATTTAACCTTAGAGCCCCAAGTAATTTATTGAAATTCTAGAGGCAACACTGACATTGTAGATAGTATAGTATACCATCATTGTTTTGGCTCTCTTGCCATGGAGCAAATAGTCCATTAAACATAGTGTCATGATAAGGTCCCTTACACAAAGCCACATGTTGGCTAAATACTAAGCTCTTCATCTAACAGGTCTTCTGAGTGGAGAAAACTGCACACACCTCCAATGTGCAAATTGTTACATGGTGTTCTTTGAGCTCAAAAAGGTATTAATTGCTGTTTACTGGATATTTGCTCTTTTTTCTGACCAGGGGTTGTGCATGACAGTCCCTGTAGATTAGCCCCTCTGCTCTGTCTGTGCCAGTGTTGTCTTTGGGAAAGATACTTTACCCACCTTGCCTGCTGACTGTGGTGAGAGAACCTGGTAGCGCAGTTGCGCTTACCACCTTCAAAGTGTGATTGTGATTGTAATGTAAAGTACTTTGGGGTCCTCTGGACTAGATAAAGCACTATACAAGTACAGGCCATTTACTACAAATCAGTTTCTAAAATACTTGGATAAACCCAAATGCTTCCACCAAGTGTGACACATTAAACTGAGTTGTTGTCATGTAATTAGCTGAGATGGTCTTTGCATAAAAAAAACAAGTGCACCTTATAAAGTGACCCACGGGTGTTTATCTATAAAATACTTATCCATGTGATATAGCGACAGTACTGTGCATTCATAGTGCACCAAAAGCTTGTTTTCCTCTACTCACTGCTAAAAACATATTTTTTTCCAGCATTCTGTCTGAAACTGAGATTTACTGTATTGAAAACAGTGTTTTATAGTTTTTGCTATAAACAAGTTGCATTCCTAGAACAGGATTTTAGTACCTGATTCTCCTTGTCGACCTGGCTCACCACCTTCTCCATAGAATCCTGGAAGGCCCATTTCCCCAGCAACACCATCAGTACCAGGGTCACCCTGGAAACACCATCACAAAACAAGCTGCTAGTTACACTATATGACACAAAAAAATCTATAAAAAAATTGTAGTAAGTTTAAATACATTTCTTTAAAAAAACCTAAGAGCTGTGCATTTTGCCAGTGACCAGCCAAACATCAAGATTACTGAGCATAATTATAAATATTGAAGAATTCAATGGAGTCATGGCTTCAAAAATATTTTTCAGCTTGAGAATTCCTGCAGTGAAGAGCTGTGGAACATAAATTGATTCTGCATTGTATAATGTGAGGAAGGCTGTCCAATGGACAGACAGCCAAGAACCACTCAACACAGACCAAGTGTCTTGTCTGCAACTCCTTATTTGTCTTCATGGAGACGTGGAAAATTGCAAAATTTTCATTCCGAGTTTTTCTGCCAAATACTTTAGCATTCCCAGTCCAGTCCAGACCCTTGCAATGTGGTTGCATGTGGTTCCGTTGGAAGAACAAAAGTCAAAAGTGAGAAATGCATACATGTATAACATTAAGACAAAGCTTTGATGCCAAAGGTCTACAGGAGTTCAGCATGATGCTTCATCAACAACAGCAAAACTTACAGGAGGCCCCGGGGGTCCTTTCTGTCCGGGGGGACCAGTGGCGCCCATGGGAACGTCCCCATATAGAGGACAAACTGCAGCACACGTCCTCTTTACTGAGTTGGCAAAGGTGGACATCTGCTCCAGGACCACTTTCTTACAGACTTCAATCACATGTTCGGCTGGAAGCGTTGGACCCTGTGTGAAAAATCATTACTACAGACAATCCTGTAGGTCACTTGGCTGCGGAACAGGTCAATTTGGAGCAATTACTTGTGTCTCTGAGGAGATTTAGTGAGCGAGTTTACGGCCACACTAAATGTAAGTGTTCCTGTGACTCACACACAACTCTGCGTTAACGAAAAACTGGCTACATGTGTTCTTGACAGTAAATGTGTTACTAAAAAATGTGTGGGCTTGATAGCAATAGAATTACAAAAAAAAATACTACTCTGTTGCTCTTGGTGCCATTACACAAGAACAGACTGAATCACTAGTATAACTGCACCTCAACAAATTAAAATTTCATCAGAGGGCAAATTTATTTCAGTAATAATGTTCAGAAAATGAAACTTGTATTTTGCAAAAAAAAAAAACAAACAAAAAAAAAACATTAGAACAAGAGTAATTTTTTCTTGTATTTATGTCTGTTAATTGGGATGATTACATTTCACAGCTAAAAATAAAATCAAAGTTCAGCTTGAATAAAATGTTAATGAAAGACTGCTGATTTGACATTTGACCATTAGACAGGCACTAACCAATGGGTTACAAAAGTTTATTGCAAAGAACAAAGTCTATTGCCAGAGGACTGTATTCAAACATAGTAAGGAAAAAAAGAGTTAGAGAATTAAGTTCTGGTGGGGGAAAAAAACACACTACCCATAGAGATAATTGCAGTCCTGAGAAGATTTGGAAGAGAAGCCCATTAAACAGTTTTGAGTAAATTAACAGGCTGCAACCCCGCCTCTCGCCCGGCACGTTAGCTGGAGATAGGCACCAGCACTCCTGCCGACCTCACTTGGGACAACAGTGTTCGAAAATGAATGGATGGATGGATAGTAGGCTGCGGTCAGTGGCTAATTTCATTTATAAAACCAATGTCCTAGAGTCTGGGGTAAGAGAGTGGAGGTACAAAATCCAAGTCTTGTATCAGGTTTAGTATGAAGTTTTCAATTGTTGATGATTTAAGGAGCTATGTCATCTGCTGATGTTGTTCCACTGTGTTTTCTCAAGTCCAAAATCAATGTAACCATCTACTAGGACTCGGTACCAGCCCACACTGTACCAAAGTAGCAATAAGTGGTGTAATAAGTGGTGCAATAAACATATTATAACTTCCTGCATATTATAGTTTCCTGCTTTATTAACCAGGAAACTAACCTGACCTGAGCCACCTTGAAAATCTATGATATATTGTCAGGAAGATTATGAAGGTCAATAGACTCAGGACTGCAGATGAGCTGAAGATTGCTTTTAAAGGAAGCTAGATCACCTCAAGCTGATCAACTCCATGCCATGCTCCACAAATTTGGTAAATCATGGAAAATGCATCCTCTTTGCAGCGGATGACATTATTGTGTTAAAGAAATTATATTTTGTGCTTTCATTACTTACTGGAGGACCTGGTAGTCCCTGAAAGCCATCAGGTCCTCCTTCACCTCGAATCCCTTTTCCTCCAACAGGACCTGTACGACCAGGAAGGCCTGCAGTGCCACGCTTCCCCCTGCCTCCCTGAGCACCTGGCTCACCTCTATCTCCAACCTGCAGAGCATTAATTGCACAGGGAGAGGATAGAGCAGCACATAAGGTAAAAAAAAAAAAAAAAAAGTAAGCTCGAAATTTAGGCCTCTACAACACAGCTATCACAGCCAAAATAAAACAAACCTGCTTACAATAAAAACAAAATCCTGATCTTATAGTCATAGACTAGAGCTTGGTTGTATTTTTTTAATACAAGTTTGGAGATTTGCATGAACATTTCAAAACAGAAACCAAATGTGATAGATAACATTTGAGAAATGTGCAAGACTCATTTTGTTGTAGCAGTGGGCGTTTCTGCTCCTATCGCATCTGCAGATGCTCTAGATATGTAAGGAATGTTATTTGATGGATTCATGTTGGACTTTTCCAACTATTAACTTTGCGAGTGCCATCGAATAAATTGAGATGATCCCAACCAAAATATAGCCAAGAGTATCATATTTAAATATGACACACCTGCTCGAGTTTTCTGGTGAATGACCGAACTCATCACTGAAAACTGATGATTATTTTATTTTTATAAACTGAAATCATTTCCAATGGGTCAGTACTCTGGCTGTACGCCTGGCTATAATCTATTTATATTAGATGAGTTCTGTTCTTTCAATAAAGAGATAAGATGAACAATTTCAGAGATTGTTCACTCTATTACAATTATTGTCAGAAGTTTAGGCTGAAGCTCACCCTTCCATTTAGACCTTTCACTCCTTTTTCTCCCTGTAAAAACAAGTAATTAAGTATTGAAAAGACAGAAGTAGGAGAAAAAATGTCAAACAAAAAGAACATATTCAATACATGAAGGCTTACCTCTGCACCTTTAACTCCTTTAATTCCTTGGATTCCTGTGTCACCCTGCGCAAAACAAATTAAATATAAGAACTTGCTAATAATAGATTGTAGATTAAATATTCCAAAAATAAATAAACAACTATCAGAACTTTTTAACAGTACTTTTAAAAGTACCTTTGTAAAAATATCTAAACCCCCCCCCCCAAAACTTGCAACATGCAACTTTTACAATGTTAGGGTTTGCATTGTTTACATGTTTGAGCACAAATGAAATGAGAGAATGACACATTTGTTAGCTACATGGGTAATATTGAGACACTGGATGTTAATGTTGATTCTTTGCCTCTCTATAGATGCCTAAATTAGGAAATGTTTTGTGAATGTGGTGGGTCAGGCTTCATTTCAAGAGTGTCACAATCCAAATGCATAATATTACCGTACTTCAGCTAGCCATGTTGGCTAGGGGTTACATTATTTGCAAAAACCCGCACTTGTATGATCAGAAAAATAATATTATTGGTGTAATTATCAAGTCATAGCAGAAAAGACTATGACTTTACCAATTACCTGAGGTAATTGCTCCAGATAAAAACATCATCTCTCGGAGCAAAATCTGAGTGAACTAAAAATCGTAGCTGAACGTAACAAGTAGTATTTAGGCTTATAAAAAGAAAGCCATCTTGCAGAAACTACAAATAAATCATTATTCTACACAGGATAGTGTCTAGAAGTCATTGGTTTGTGAATTAAGTTGGATAGTTACAATACTAATTTAGACCGTATATTACTGTTCAATTTGATTCATTATCTTATCATGATTTAAAGCTAATGATACAAATTTTAATGGATTATTTTAATTCAATTAATCTCCAAAAAGTGTAACTGTCAGTAGATTAGGTCTCCATCAGGGAAACTGTGTGTCCTACTTTGAAAAAAAAATAGGAATGAGAAAAGAAAAACTTCGGGCTCACAATTTTCTTTTTATTAATTTCACTTTTTGTGGCACAAGTTTAACTAATTGTTGGAAATTATTGTAAAATGCAACGATGAGATTAGATTTTATGGTGTTTCAACTCCTCAGTCCTGCATCTTATGCAGAAAAAGCACTTAACAGATGTTCTACCTTACTGAAGCCAGTATGTGTGGGACTGAGGCTCAACTTAACAAAGTGCGAGATTTCAGGTCAAACCATCAACTTTGTAAAGCTGCAAGTTCATGGAGGAGTAACACTGAACACAAACAACAAAATTCCTTTCATTTTCTCTCTGCAGAGTGTATCAGCTTCATTTTTTTCACTGACAAGTGCTAATCTTCATATGTAAAATTTGGCATACTTTTCAATCCCTAAAGAACAGTCCAGTTCATTCTCATTCACTTTAATGTTTATTAACTCAGACTTGCATGCCTCTAAATATATATTTTTGTTGATTTATATTCTATATGTATATGTAGAGGCAACTTTCTGTTTCAAGTGTCAGTTCTTTCTGATTAGATTTGTTTACTTTTGGCATAGTATGCCAAAGAAACTCAAACAACTGTTTGTGCTTTCTGGAAAATCTGTCATCTTCATTGGCTTGAGTTAGTCTGTAAATATCATGAGCAGGCCCAGAGGGGCACTTTGATAATTATGCACTCTCATTACAAGCGAGGATAATAAAACCTCAACATTAGCTGTGTATTTACCATTTGCTTGCATTGCATGCAGAAATTTAGATGACACTTTAAAGTAGACTGTATATTAACTCAGTGAATCTTTAGTTGAATTCCTAAAAGTGCAACATTTCTTTCAAAACCAGTAAAACGTATCAGTTTGGAAAGAAAGTACATCTGCAAAACGTGTAATCTTTGTGACTCAGTGGCTCAGAAAATAAATCCTGAGTAGCCACCACAAAACATTTTGCTCTCTCACTAATGGTCAGAGGATGTTTTACCTTGATTCCTGGTTTTCCAGGTACACCCACGTGACCCTGTAAAGAGTTGACATGCTTTAATTGATTGAGGAAAATTAACTGGTGTTTGAAAGAGTCAAGAAATTTCTTTGGGAGCACTTACAATAGGTCCAGGTGGACCAATAAATCCAGGTCTTCCTGGCTTTCCTGCAGAACCTTTGTAACCTCTCAGCCCCTTGGGAATTAGACATTTATAAACCAATGGAGAGTCTGCTTTATTCTTTGTCGCTTCCCTTTAATATGGCAAACTACTTTACAGACAAAATGTATTATATGCTTGTCTGCAGTGACTGAAGGGCTTGAAAATGTGACTTACAGTTTGGCCTTGGGGACCCATTTCTCCTGCTGGCCCCAGGGTGCCCTTTTCTCCCTGTACAAAAACACAAATGGCTATAAATTAATCTGCCAAAAACAACTCCATTTCACATTTATTTACGGAACCAAAAAAAGATCAAACCTTTCCACCGCTACGCCCAGTTTTTCCACTGAGACCCTGGGGTCCTTGATACGCCTGCAAGAAAAAAGATGACATTTACAGGATAATGGTAGGACACTCCAAGAACGCAAGAGAAATTTATAAAACAGAAACTAATACCTCTATTCCTGGATCACCATCTCTGCCAGGTAAACCCGGATCCCCAATAATACCCTAGAGATGTCCAAACCATTAGTAAAAAGTATACTAAGAATTTCAGATGTATATTAGTGTCCCGATTCTCAGACTGGTGGTTCTTTGCTGCCATTGGTGGTGAAAAGAAAAATGTCTTAGTATAAATTTTTTACATGATAAATACAAATAATTTAAACAACATAATGATGACTTGTTCAAACACATTGATACTTGCTGTAAACAAGCTATTTAAAAGCAAAGTAGCATAAGGCAAAATACAAATCTAAGAAAAATGTAAAGTTAAATAAAAAAAAGTGTGCTATAAAATGATTCTTGTAACAGAGTTTAAGAAGCAAAGAGATTTAGTATATTTTTTGGATTTTAGATTTATTCCACATTACTAAAATGATAATGCTTCAGTTAAGGATTACAACAGGAAGACCCATCAGCAACTCAGAATTGATGTAATCAAGAATTGTTTTAATAATAGATATGCTCGATTTCCCAACAACAAAGTATTTTAAATGTGACTCAGTGGAAGGTCACTAAGCGATGCTGAGCCTGTTTGTAGTATGCAAGGACAACTTATATCTGTGCAGGACATTCACACAAAAATTAAATAAATGATGGAAAGAGTGGATTGCAAATAAAAACATTTATTACTGCTCAATCTGGCAAGTTAAGGCCAGATGATCTGGCCTGGATCTTCTTGCTGTTTTTCTCTCTGATTCGTCTCAAACCTCAACTTCAGCACGTTTGTAGGAAAAGGAGGAGTCAACAAGGAGACTGATTAGCAGGTGACTCTGAGGAACACTTGACAATGTCACACTACAGAGTGAATAAGAACAAGTTTTTTCCCCCACCACACTCTTTAAAATAGAGAGAAACATTGAATGTAAACCAACTATCAATGTAGTCAATAATTTGCCCTCAGAATTGGACCAAGGATGGTGCTGAAATGACTTGGGTTCCACCAACCTCTAAATTTAGAACTTACATATGAAAATGACTCAAAACCCAACTAGATTCAGTGATCAGGCTAACTACAACATCAACAAAGACTTATGAAAACATATTTACCACGTTTTGTTTTCTGCAGTATCATGTTTACTAAAGTAATTCAAGAAGTAATGAATGTACAGAAGACCTAATGAGAGAAACTGTTAGATGTGCAAATAAATGCTTTATAAGCAAGACAACCACAGTGAATATAGAGTTTAGAGCTGAGAGACTTTTTAACCTCAGAATTCCAACTTCTAAGGACCTATCTCATCATTTTCTATACTAGGAAAATTTAAAGTTTTCAGCAGAAGAAAGGAAATTTAAATTGTCCAATTAAGCACATACATTTCTTTCACCAAATGGAAAATGTCCATCTCCTGTTAGGACGTTTAAAAACATCTGGGAAGATGGTGGTACTTAGAAAACCTAATATTTCTTGACATACTTGTGATGCAAAATGTGAGAACCATTGTGTTATGTAATGCAGTGTTTGTGTCAGCTTTATCATTACTTTTGATCCAACAGTCCCAGCTCTGCCTACAAGTCCTTGGATACCCTAAATTTTGTAAATAAAAAAAAAAAAAGAAATCACATTAATTTCACTTTACATATATTTGTTCTCTCTGATCATTTTTGATATCTTTTTTATACTCACAGGCTTGCCCTTCTCTCCAGGAGCTCCCCTTTCTCCAGGATCCCCTACAATACCCTGTCAAGTCAGCATGTGAAACAAAACCGATTAGAAAGTTGCTCTGAACGCAACATCCATAAGACGACATAATGAATGGGGAAGTCCTCTTTTGTTTACAGCACAGGGGATTATCAATGCGGCCTAGGCTCTTCTTTCAGTGACTCATTCGCTCATGTTAATGCAGTTCAGGCCTTTACATCTGCGCCAAAATCCAACCACATGAACTAATGCTGTTCATGGAAACGACACATCAGCCAAAAACCCACTGCAGTCTGATTCCAGTGTTTTACCCTGTCAGAGATGATTTAATAGCCCTCTGTGGTCACATGGGGGATTGCGAACATAGAAACAAAACATTAACCATGTCCCACTGTTGATAATGGAACAGGGAATCCCACCACAACCCACCTGCTTTCCTCTGGGTCCAGGCCGCCCCGTAGCCCCAGAATTCCCTTTTTGGCCCTGAAAATCCAGAGTGATGAGTTCCGATGTTTTAAAATGAGAAGCAAATCATCTAAATTGGAAAGACACACAAATACCTTCACTCCTTCAAACCCTGGAATCCCTGGATATCCTCGAAGCCCTTTACTACCCTTAAAAGAGATAAAAGAGCAATTAATACAGTAGCTATATGATTGTGTTGAAAGGGTTTACTCCTGAAACTGAACAAGTCACCACACCATTTCTCCTGGCTTCCCAGCCTCTCCAATGTCTCCAGGAAGTCCACGAATTCCCTTTAATTACAAATAAGTCCAATTAAAAGTTAGCTTTGAAATTATGCAACTGCAGCAACAAGCATACCTTAAAGCCCGCAGCTCCTTTTAGTCCTTTCAGCCCTTGTGGACCTCTCTCTCCCTGCAAACACAACATCTCATTCATGCACACTTGTACTGTTTCATTATAAATGATAGGATGAGTAGAAGCAATAAATTACCCTTTGTCCCCAGGGTCCTCTCATCCCTTTTTCTCCTTTGATTCCTTGCTCGCCCTAAGGATGTGCACAAGTCGTCATTAATTCAGTTCATGCATTAGACAGCAAAATAGTGGAGCACTCAGGTATAGAAACGGAGCTCACCTTTGGTCCTGTCTCACCAATGTTTCCATAGTCCCCTGTGTTTCCATGGATTCCCTACAAGAAATCACAAGTGTGACTTGTTCCACTGCAGCACTTTAAATTTGTTGTTAATAGTGAAGCTGTGTTCTTATAAAAAGTGTAGGATGTGGGTTGTGATTTTCTTGCTGATATCACCAAAGAAATAAACAGAAATAAACAAGTCATTCAAGCAACACACTAACCTAAGCTGTAAGACTGGCTTGTAACTTTTGTAACCTGCGTAATATGAACCCACTTTCAATAGTTTCCAAACTTGCAGGTAAGTCCAAAATGCATTTATTTTGTAAAACAAACAACAAAGATAAAAGTAATTTTTTTACAGTTTAATATTTTTAATATTTCTTTTAACTATTTTGAATTTAATAAGTTTGAAATTTCCAAATAGAGGTACATTTTAATTTATATTATAGAACAGTTTATTAATTTCAACTAAAAACTGAAACTTATTAGACATTTTTTACACAAAGTGATATATTTAAATTACTTATCCACAGAAATTTAGGTGGTTAAACACCAAGATTTAATTGGAAAAATAGAATAAAAGTATTTTTATGGAAATTTTGCAGATATTTTTTTGACAGTAATCTGGATGCTATGCCCTTCACAATCATGGTGTGCTGACTTGACAGTTGTCCAGCGAAAGGTCGCCGATACGCTCCACAAGGGAGATAAGTCTCGCAAGGTCAATGATATATCCACGTACATTAATAGAAAGTTGAGACGGCAGAAAAATATTGGAAGAAAAATGTTCACAAGCAACAAGGGCAACGAGTCATTCAAAAATTAAAGAGAAATTCGCTTCTGATTCCTTGTGTTAAGCCACTCTTGTACTAGAGTTTGACTAAGGATAGAGAGAGCTGGACTGTTGCTCAGTGTTCCAAAGTCATCTTTTCAGATCAAACTAAACTTTGCACTTGAAAGGGTCTAGGAAGAGTGGAGAGAACAGAAATTAATATGCTTGAAGTCTAGTGTGAAGTTTCCACTGTCAGTGTTGATGTGACTCATCTTACCTGCTGGTGTAGGACAACTTCGTTTTATCAGGTCCAAAGTCAGCCAACTACCAGAACATTTTAGAGCACTTCATGCTGACAAGCTATGTAGACATGTTCATTCTTCAGCAGGTCTTGGCATCTTTCCACACAGTAAAGAGCACTAATGACCAATAAACTCACTTGACCTGAACCCCATTAAGAAACTGGGAATTAAGAGGAAGATAAGAAACACCAAACTCAAAGCAGACAAACTGAAAACAACTATTAAAACAGGCTGGGTTTCCTTAGTACCTCACAAGAGCTACATGATGTGTTTTTTTTTTTTTTTTTTTTTTTTTTTACCTGTAACCAATAATGTTCTAAATCAATAAAAATTAACTAATGTATCATGCTGTGTGCAATTTACTAAAATCCACCTGCTATTGTGTAATTTCTTTTCCTTTCATGGGATTTCAAGGATCCTAACTTTGTAAGGGTGGTATTTATCACATTAGCAGAAAAAATAGAAAAGCCAGATTCAGGAAACATTAGTCATAAATACAACAGTAATTGTTTGCACAGATGGTGACTTCCTGAGTTGTAGATGGAAAAGCACTTTCCACTGCTTTGCCTCCGTTAAACTGAGACAGCAAACTGTTGAAGACCTGGACACCTTTGTGTTGTCAGTTTATTTGACCATTTCACCTAACTGTGTGCTTTCAGCGGACACAGCTGGACAGAGGTTAACCTCAGAGATTTTGTCACATTTATTGCATTTACGTGGGCAGGACAGCTTGTCCGACTGAAGGACCACCCACCACCTGAGACATGCAAATCCATGTACCTGTGCCAGTACATGCCCTCCTTGGATGCCGTCTAGAAAGCACATAAGTTGTGGCTTTGTGATTCACAAGCTGGCAGGAGGTCAAAACTCTAACCAGTTACTGGAGACAGATGTTTCCTCCCAGATGAGCTATTGCAACAACTGAAGACATGAACATGTAGCATGTAGAGCGCTGGAAATGTGCTCTGGGTGTATGTCCATCTACATGTGTTTCCTCAGGCACCAGAACGAGTTTTGTTTGAGTCCACCGACAAGATGAACGCCAAGCCATCACGTTTAAAAAAATAAGAGAAAAATCTCCGTCTTAAACACATATTCTCTTGAGGGTTATTAAAACTCTCGGAGTTTTACTGCAAAGCATCAAAGAGATTAACAAGACATAAATTCAAAGTGGAAATAACAGCGTCTGTGGTTCGCTCTTGAATGTGCAACTGGCTCCTTTAGCAGGGGATTTTCTTCTTTAATAATACCTTCCATGTTTTTTCCCCAAAAAAAGGTCTTCCTGAGATAAAGCTGTGTGATTATTCATGCAAATATTACCATAAGAAAGCAGTTTGGTTAAACAGCTGACCTGCGCTCATTACCAGATCATTGGAGGGTACAGTTATTGCCTAACAGTTTTTTTCTGTGTGTGGGACTAATTAAAACATCTGGCTCCGTTTCTTCCCAAAATCAAAACTGTTAAAAATCCTCTTATCTTGAGCCAGATTGAGAGAAATTCCTCTTTGAAAACTAACGGAATTAACACTTTAATACTGACAATGCCATTTTGGAGCTGAAAAAACAAATTCTGTGTCATTATGTGTTTGTTTGTGTTTATCTCAGACTCCTGAAAGGAACCGTCTCAAGACAACACTCAGAGCACTTGTGTTTACAATCACTAAGAGCCTTCGTTTCAAGATCTTTTTCCATTCAATGGTGTCTTAGTCGAGTTTCTTACTTGTATTTTCCATAGACTTACACTGTCATTTTAGAGTCAGCTCAACTCCTCAGGGTGCAGCGAGAACAACTCAGTTGTACTCATGCTGAGAACATGAATCATACTGTGTGGTGCAAGCCTCGATGCTTGCATGACAGTTTAACATCTTGTATTTATTTACCCAGTTGCCCAGTCTTCCTTGGTCTCCGGGTTTTCCTGGAAGCCCTCTGTGACCCTATGGATCAGGATGCATGTATGTCAGAATAGTTTCAAGTAATGTACAACAAGTTTTCCATGCAGGTGCAATCACCTTTGGCCCTGGAGAGCCCTGAAGTCCTGGTTGTCCATGCATGCATTTACAAGTTGCTCTTCCAGCTGTGAGGCCGATCTCTGCATATCCCCCGCACTGGGCAGACAGACAACAGCGTAGGTTTCAAGCTTAACGCTTTTGTACAATGACTGAAGTGGATCAATGTTTGAGGCTGAAAAGGCAGAGTTTACATATTCTCATGATGAACAATAGTTCGTCACAAGCACATGTATCACATTAAAGTTGTTCTTAATCACATGAAGGAAACAGTCTTTTTCAGGGTAGGGAAGATTTTCATACAACACATTTCTTAAGTAATTTTTTTTTTTTTCAAACTGGAATTGGATGTTCAAGTTTACTGAGAATTTTTCTTCATTTGCTTTGGATCAAAATTGTACATACACACACATACGCACACACACGCACACACACGCACACACACACACACATCTATATATATATTTATATATATATAATTACATATATATATATATATATATATATATATATATATATATATATACATATATATATATATATATATATATATATATATATACATATATATATATATATATATATATATATATATATATATATATACACATCCACTGCAATAAAAACCCCTTACCGAGTGGATCAACTACGAAACATGGTGATGGTAGTATAGTGATGAGGGTCAGATTCACTACCAGTGGTACTTTTCTATTGCAAAAGACATATATGTATAAAAGAATAAAGAAAGAAAACTACTTTCAAATTCTTCAACTTCATCCAGAATCAAAAGCAATCCAACTGAAACATAAAGCCAACTGGATGTTCTAGCAGTAAAGATGTCCCAAATGGCATTGGAATGGAAACGTTTAAGGGATAGTTTCCAAACTCAACCCATTTAAAATATCGAAGTCAGTAGGCAGATTCATACCAGAAAAATAAGCAAAATCAAATAAACTCCACCATTTCTGAAAGGAAAAGTCTGCAACTTGAGAAGAGAAATTCATCTTAATACTTGTGAAAGTGGCTCTGATTTTACTCTGAAGAGTTTTATAGAAAAATTAACAATAAATTCAAACTTATGCACCTGTTTCTAGATTTCTCAGATTATAGAAGTTGTTTGCTGGATGGTCATTCCACTCTGGGGGAAAATGGCTAAAATGTATCATTAATAACCCAACACTGATGTGACATATATGCCCATGATGAGTGTATGGAAACAACTCTAGCACTGTAGACGACTTACCACACTGGAGAGCTCACAGCAGCTCTCTGAATACGCCTGCTCTGGGTCACATGACACTTGCATCTGCTGGAGATCCACCTAGATGACAATAAGACACAACAGAAAATGAATTATTTTATTAAAACTTCGACAAATTTTATTGTTACAAAGATTCAAGATTGCAACATACAGAAGCGGAGCGGTCTCTTGCAGCTCGTTTCACGATGGATGTGTAGCCTTGTCGGATGACTGGCCTCGGCTCATCGATGCTCTCTACTCTGATCTCCTTGCAGTCAATCAGCAACCTTACTTGGTTGCCCTTTACGCTCAGAGCCAACTTGTGCCACTCTCTGTTAAACAATTTTTGCAAACCTTGGAATGTCCTCACCATCTGTGTCTCCTGTGGACCAGTGTAAAAAAAGTCCAACGACTGTCCATCAGGCTGGAAACGCAGGCCGACTTGTTCTTGTCCTTTTGGGTCACTGACTTGCCAAAGGTTCCAGGACGTCTGAGCTGTGTCATTGTTCACTTTAAATGTTGTGATAATGGAGTATTCAGTGGGAAGTCCATCTGGATACACATCACTGTGCAAAAAGACTGAGATTAAGATTCAAAGAGTTGAATAATTCTAAAAAAATAAAACAAAAAATAAAAATACTGAAGAGCTTTTGGTGAAACAGATGAGTTTCATAAACTAAATACAATTGATACTAAAATGGACCAAACACAATCAAATTCGGATTTTTGAAACATCTGCAATACCCACGTTTTCTGTGAAATAGTTAATAATTATGATAATCCAGATGAAAATTAAGATAATTTACAATCCCGTTAACCTCACAATATTGCCATAGCAGCAATTTGAGCACTTTATTTGGAGGTAAATCTCACCTGCTAATTTTTTATCTGTTAAGTTATCTTGGTAACCTTATCACAGTCCACAAAATGCTTTACAACATATCCTACTGCTTTGATGTAAAGAAGTGTCCAAACTCATCCCTCAAGGGTTGGCGTCCTGAATATTTTAGGACTTTGCCTTATTCAACACCCCTGAACCAAACAACAATTCATCAGCAGGCCTGTGCAGAACTTTGACATGCTGAAGAACGAGTTGGACCATTTGAATCAGCTGTGTTGGAGCAGAGACACATCTAAATCTGGCAGGAAACCGGCCGTTGAGAACTGGAGTGCGACACCCATGAAATACTTGCACATGTCAGCATGGACGTGTAAGTAATACCAAGTCAGCTGAATGCACAATTTTCTTTCCATGTAATACTATCGGATTATCTAGTGAAGAACAATACCTCAATGTCTTCTGTAAATGAATGGAGGGGTTGATGCGGTAGGCCACTGCCTCAGCTTCAGACCCATCCACTCTCTTCACTCCTTTCGACTCAGGAACATGGAACCCCTCCAGCAGATCAAAACCTCACAGCACAAACATTTAGTCATAGTTTGACGTCACTTCAGTTTAACAATTAGAGTAGCTGGACTGCTTCTGAATCATACGTCAGGGCTGATATCACTGATTTCTGTTAAGTAGCTGCATTACTCAGTGTTGTGAATAATGACGTAATCCATCAAAGCCATTATGCTTGAGAAGCATGTTGATTTTTCCTAGAGGTGCATTTGGCTCCTGAACTTTCAACACATGGTGATTTGTGTTTGAGTTTGTATTAACTCAGTGTGGCTCTAGTGTGTCTTTTAAGCAAGAAATTCTGAATGAAAGCTGGACGAGGTTCTGAATTCAGATATTTAGACGTAAGCAGAGGAAATGTCCTTTTTTTCCCTCCTAGCCATACTGTACATTTTTATTGGCAGTTAATTCAGTCAAAGAAGCATTGTGCCAGCTGGTTAATTTACAGTGGCATCGAGCCCCAGTGGCAGCACATTGAAGCTTTATGTACACACATTAACCTCAGGATGACCTCAAAGCGGCTACACTGATTCTACTGGAAATACTGACTGGGCAATGATGAACTGACACACGCTGACACCTGCTGGTCACACCGTGGAAATACAGCAACCATGGTGGAAAAAAATTAAATAAAAAAAATCTTCACGTCTCTTAACATTGCCTGTTTTGATTCAGCTATCTCTTTAAAATGTGTGATTATAGAATGGCAAAAATCCTGCTCTACCAACATACTGTTTCTGCGTGATGTCAGTATTATTTAAATATGCTGCATTAATGCAGATATCGCAAGATTTAAACTTACTTGGCAATTTTTGACAATGGGCTGATGCCGAGATGGAAACGATTGCCACAAACAACAGCATATCTCTCAAGACTGGCATTTTTGATGTTTAAAGACTGGAGTTTAAGAGTACCTGTGATACAAAAGTTCAGTTTAAGTTATTTAAACAAAATAAGATCACATCAGACTAATTGATGCATTGCATGATTAAATAGGTACCTTATATTCAAAATCCAATGCATAAATATATCTCATAAGTAACAAGGAAAGACTAAAGTAGAAAATAGAGAAAAATAAAAACAAAATTGAAACAATATTTTATGTGAACTTGTTAGCAAATTAAGCATCCTAACCAGTTGAGGAATTTTCTGAATTTCAGGTGAGTAATTCAAACATCAATGGCTTAAGGTTAAATTGCATTCAGTTTTATACCTGACAAATAGGACAGAAAATACATTTAATGGGTTTGTAAATCAAATAAATTAAATTTCATCTTTATATATGACCAACCACAATTACAAAGATGTCCTCTTAACATAATTTGTCCCAACCATTCACAATGTATTTCTAAATAGAGAGGGGGGAAAAAAAACTTAATTACTCACATGTTCTTGAAGTTTTCAGGGCTCCTGCTGACAGAACTTATGCAGGTCCTGCAGTGATGATAGGTCCTAGTTTAAAGTGCAGCCTGAGGGCCTGGGTTGTCCTGAACAGGAGGGCCATTCACACAGAGAGGGTCAGGAGCCCAGAGGAGCTTGTCCCCTGAGCTCCACTCCACCTGTGGTCCCTAAGGGAATCTGTCTCTCCTCATAGGCCAGCGAGACACTAGTCATATTAACGGATCTCAGCATGCCACACTGATTTAACATATGGAGCAAAAGGCAGATACAGCAAGTTGAAACATTTAAAAGGTTCAATACCTATATGTTGAAAATGCAAGACAATTAGGCCTTCAAGAAAATGTTCGTTAAGTGGTTCTGTGCATTGGTATGAAGTGTGCTTTTGTAGAGCTAAGATATTTGATTCCAACAAAATCTTAAATGTATCCTATTTTAAAGTAGATTTTAAAACATTTTTTAAAGATAAGTGTTTCATCATCTACACTTTTTAGCTGAGAGGAAGACATAGTATTTCACAGTTAAACACGAGGTGTTCTACAAACATTCCAACCCGACTGAATCACCACACAGAAGATCAGTGAAACACTATTTACAAAAGATAACAGCTAAGCAGCACAGACTCGGTGTCCTGTATAATACTCATGGGTAGTTGAACCTTTCTACATCTTGCCAACTGACCCCCCAAAACCACAATATGCTTTATTGAGATTTGATATGATACACCAAAATAAATTACTAAATCATTGTGAATCTGTTTTTAACAGAAATAACCAAAAATGAGGCACACATCAGTTTCCAGGAGGAAACAATTGAGAAGTTAATTTGATAAAACAATGTTCCAAGTTTTGCATTATTCAATCATATTTTCCAGAAATGGAAAAACTGTACCATGACATCACGTTGTTCTTTAAACTAAATGCTACGTGTGGTTGAAGAACAGTGACATTAAACATACAGCTAGGACTTTATGTGAAAGTAGGATTGGGAGGGATAGCCCACACCTATTTCCAGTTTACAAAAGATCATTTAGCAAAGAAAAACACACCAATTTCAGCATACTGTTGATTGAGGCTAATGAAGACATGCCTCAAAGAACATGCAGCTGTAATTAAAGTCCTAGAAAGTTTTTGGGGGGATTGGATGAACACAACACACTTCGGACTTCTATTTGTATATTTTAAAAAACCCCAAAAACTGTTATTTTCATTCTTTACAACTTTGTTGGTGCATCAGAAAAGATTTCAATAAAATGCATAGAGGGTTATCATTGAAGCTCAACAAAATGTGAACAAGTTAAATTGGCCGGAATACTTTTGCTTGCCGCTATAATTCAAAAAGCGAGAGAAGCAGAGATGATTACAGGGTGATTAACAGTTTCTGGTGGCTTTTTGCAAGCAGATTTATTACAAAGTAACATTACAATAACAATTTCAGCTCTATTGAAATGAACCATACATAGACATAAATGCACATAGAATGGCTACATGGAGTGGCACTTCATCAAGGCCACACATCGCTGCGAAGTGGAGGAAACAAAGTAGGAGCTGTTGTGGCAAACAAACAAAAAGCGTGAGGATTACAAGGCTTCTGCTACTTCTCCCATGTAGGAGTTTTCAAAGGTTTCTGGAGTGCTTGCTAGAGTTTAGTGTTTAATATTGCATTGCCCTTTTAAATGCAAAGTGGCAGTATGGTAAAGCACTTAAATAGATATTTGCAGTGCCTCAAGCGGTACAATATTGCACCAACTACTCCAAAACATCAGCAGGCATAAGTTACAGTACATTCAGTTACTTTTAAAACGTTCTCCTGCTTTCTGCCCTTCATTAGAGTGAAGAAAAGTTAATTTGACCATTTAGCATGGTTATTCCCAGATTTTTTTAGTGTTTGTCAAACCTCTACAGGATTTGCATAAATAAAATTAAATACAATAAAAAACAATTTGACATTTTTCAGAAAAAATAAAATACATTAAAAAACCAACACACACAGGGCCATCACCAATCCATTCGCACACAATATTAAACCATATTGCCTCTTAACAGAATATTTTACATCTTCCCAACAAATTAAATAACACTCAACAAATTTGCAGTCATCAACAGACATCAACAGTGTCCAGTATATGTTTTAGGGTGCAACTAGCTCCAGGGTCATTGTTTTAAAGGCCACTGACTATCGCTTGGATCCCTTGGCCAGTTTGCTTATGGTAGTGGTTCTCCTTTGAGGAGTAGGGATCTTTGATGGTTTTCCTCCATGTTGGCGGGACGCAGAGCGTGGAGTTGCTCGCGTGGAATCGCCGACTGTCTCCGACATGTCTGAACACACAGACTGGATGTCTGAGATGTCAAAGTCAGAGGCGTCGCTCCCTCTGCGACTGCTGCCTCTGCTGCCGGCTTTACTTCCTGGTCGGCTGGAATCTTTTCTTGGTTCTGGAAGCATGAAACCGTTATGTAAGTAAGCATTATTAAAAAGAAATAAATGAATAAAATTAAACAATGAATTTTTCTGCAAGCCTCAGCAAACCTGCTCCAAATTTTAGTTCCTATTAATTTTATTTTAAAAAAAGGTATCAATTTTTGTTTGTCCTTCCAGCTGAAATGGAGACATATCCAGCAATTAACTTACCTCCAATTGTCTGTGCTCGTGCTTTCAGTACAGCATTGTTGATTAAGGTTCCCTCTTCACCTGATTGAAATCCTTTGCCGGATAAATAACCTGGAAGACGCAGTTTGCTGCCTTGAACTGCCGTGCTCTGCAATACAAACAGAGAAAGAGAAATAAGTTTTCTTGTCACGCAGTAATTTCCAGTTGAAATACACAACAAACTTTCCAGACAAGCACAACAAATGTCACTGAGTTAGAGTTAATCTTGATCAAAACTCTTTTGAGACCCTCTTGTAACATCAGCAAAGCCCCTGTGAGTAGGTGTTAGTATGAAAGAGTTAATAACTCAACAAACTGTTAGAAACTGTTAAAAGTCCATCAAAGCAAAGCAGCCAGGTATCAGGAACACATTAGATTTTGAGCAGAATTTTGAAAACTTCAAAATATCCCGACCCAACTGAAATCTTTTTCTTTGTTGTCTTTTATTCAAAGTTTCTTTGTTAGAAAAACAACACACATGCAATATTAATTAAGTGTATTTCATATTTGTTTGAAATACAGTGGATGTCAGTTGGGTAACAGGTTTGAAGCACTTTGCATCACATGCTAGTTTCTACAATACCTCTGAGGATGAACCTTGGCTCTCAAAGGAGTCTGATGATTTAAGAGGAGTGGAGGGTTTGCTGTTTGTAAGCCATGGCTTATCATAATTGCGGGTAATGTGTTGAGTCTAGGGAACGATGGCAAATTAAGAAACAAAACATATGGATTCACAAATCAAAAAAAAAAAACTACAAGAAACAGTAGATGGAGGAGTTACGTAATATACGTGGCAGAAAAATAAAAGTCAAGTAGCTAAATGAGATGAAAATTAAACTCTGCAGTGCTTTAGGGAGCAAAATGAGAACAGGTCTGCCAAGCACGTTTGCCCTCTCACCTTAGGAGTGCTGGTAGCAGCTGGATTTGTTGGAACTGGGCAGCTCTGACTTGAGGTGGATCTGTTGGGAGAGGCTCCTCTGGACGATGGCCGAGACCTCCGGCCTCTGTAGCGGAAGCTCGCCATTACTTGTGTTGCTCCATCCGGGAGGATGAATTTCTCGCGGAGCTCCATGTTGGTCCGGCCTTTAGCTGAAAAATGCATTCCAGAATTTGACATAAAGGATAAATCAGCCAATAGAGATTGCAACCCTATGCTTTTAATGTGTTCGGGGTGATGACAGTGGTAATGAAGATGATGATGATGATGATGATAACGGTGATAACACTTTATTTTTTACAATTATGTTTCAGATTAGATTTGTATTTTGTAAAACGTATAGCCTTCTCAACATAATTTTTGTGAAAGATTACCTGCAAAAGGAAATCTAAATAAATGAGGTAATCTGCTTAACTAAAACAAATATCCACATACACATCAAACACATTTTTAGAGATCTTTGACTTATGAAATAAAGTGTTAAGATAATGAGGTGTCTTTTGTCATGAAAGCAAGGCTCATGCAGCAACACATCTCAACCAGCATAAGTAAAAGAAAGGAAAATACTGCTGCAACAGTAGAGGAATACAGGTATACCTCAATACAATACAACAGCAGGTAAAAGGTAACGTATTTTAGTAACTCAGACAAAAATATTAAAACTCAGATTGTGCAAACTGCAGACAAGAGTGATATAGATAAGCATTATTTTTAGTGACTTTTGATGACTAAAGCTTACAGGGGATGAAAACCCACTGAAAAGCATGTCCATGTGCTCTTTAGTACACACAGTGCTTGGTTTTGCAAGAATTACTACATCAATGCAGTGTTGCATGGAGGCAAACAGCCTGTGGTTTTGCTGAGGTATGGACTTGATAAAACACAATGAACCACCAACAGCAGATGACAAGGATCCCCAATTTATTACTGAGTGTGAGAACATTGGAGTCTAAGCCTCTCCACTCTTCCTGCCAACTCAGGGACCCTGATTTTCTAAATGAAATGCAATATGTAACTAAATCTAAAAAGAGGATTTTAGAACACGAGTCAATTTTTTTCTCATTTGCCTAAAAGAGGTTCTTCTTATATTGTCACTTGCAAGGAAGAGGCTTAACACAAGAAATGTGATCGGATGTGATCAATCCTGAATACATTTGTATGTGATGGCTTTTGAAGGTCTGACTCCAGCTTCAGGTTACTTGTGAATCTAAATATAGATTCACAAAATGCAAAATCAGCAGTCTTATGCATGGTTGTATTGCCCATAGCATGGGCATAATAAAATAACATTTTTGTAAAATGTTCTAAATTAACAGGACAAACCAAAAGGTCATATAATATAATGTACCTAAATAATATATAGGTTTTAATTTTTTGCACCGAGTTACCAAATAAGTTAAACGTTTCAATAATGTTGTCATTTACTGAGATGTAGCTATTTTTTGTATTTCTCAGCCAGTCTCAGTTACTGTTTCCAACAATAAGATCAAAGTTTTAAACTTTTACAACTAAAATTTGAAAGTTAAATAATTTACAAAACTAATGAAACAAACTGCACAAAGAAATCAGTTTGGCCACAAAAACGCACCTTTATGCAATTTAAAGCAAATGTCACATTGTTTTAAAATGCAATGAATTCTGCTTCAGTTTAAAGTTTAAAAAGTTAGCATCATAATGCTCTCTGGATATTTAAAGTTGTTAGTCAGATAAGCATTGTTTCATGATCCCTTTTTGGCTGAAAAAGATAATTGGCATTGCATGCTGAAAGAACAAAAACACACATGGAAAGACTTTGTTCTTCTCAAGTCTTTAAATAATCCAAGTTCATGGACAAAGTAACAGGAGGTGATGTGAGTCACACAAACAACTGCATGCATGAAAAATCCCAGCAGCAGCTGACTGGGGCGGTGGCCGTTTTCTGAGAATGCCGTTCATTTTACAGTGAGCTCTCACATGTTGCTAGGCTACACAAGTGGTACACACCAGAACCAACACAAGCACCACACACTCGGATGTGCAGACACACATACCGCCAGTGGGTTCATGGAGCAAGGTGAGAAAGTGTGAAATTTGCCAACCTATAGGAGACTGAGTAATTGAAGAGTTTGATTCCGAGCGCAACATTTTGCTCCCGTGGTGATGGACTAGAAGAAACGATACCATGTTTGGCAGCAGCGGGGTTAAGCAGGAGAGACACAGATTGATGTTATTAAAAAGAAAAGCAGAAACATGAAGAGTACTAAAACTTTACATGTCGATAGTGAAAAACTTTACAGAAAATTTCAAAATTAATAAAGAATTTTATAAATGTTTTTTTTTTTAAATCATGTAATTTTTAGGGTTATGCAAAGAAAAAAGAAAAAAAGGAAATTACCAATGATCAGGTAATATAGACCAGTTTCTTAATTTAACGATCACCAAACCTATTTCAGTCAGTAAATGCACCATAATGAATCATAAGAAAACGTACAGTTGCTCTCCAAACAACCTTTTAGTTGTTCTCTGAAGTACCCTTCAGATTAAAGATTTACATTCTCTGGGGAATAGATTGAGACTACTGTCTACAGCTACAAATGCTAACAGCGCAAATTGCTAATGCAAAACCATAACACCTATTAATTTAGTCAGAAAAACATTGTTTCAAAATAGCTGATATCCCACACAGTTAGAACTCCTTCAATACCTACAGTGTATAAAAAATGACCACATTAATATTTACTACTGGATTTATATCTATTCATTTATTATTTACTATCCATCTTTCTTAAGCTGTAATGATGTTTTTGTGTTCTTATGGGAGCTTATGTAATTTAATTTCATTCTGCATTGTGTCTTTGAGGTAATCCTGAATGATAGTAAAGCAAATGTTGAATCTCATGAAACAACAGCTAAAATATATTTCAAATGCAGTTTATTACAAGCCTCAAAGAGATTAGTATGTCAATGCTTTACCAAAAGACCAACCACAAAACTTTAATCTATGTCGTGACTTTTACAAGTACTGGAATTAAGAATTTCCCTTCAAAACAACTAAGTACTAAAACTAGAGAAAATAAAATATTTCATATCAACCTGAGTGTATCTGGTGTATCTTTCAAAATTGATTTAAAATCTGTGGAAAATAATGTCTAATAACTCTTCTTCTGTTACTCTGAATGAATCATTGAATTGCTCTCTTATTTCACTTCCATAATGTTTGTTTTATGCTTCCTCTCTGAGCTCACCTCGACAGGGGTCGTTCTTCACAAGGAACTCATCCAGAGCCATCCAGCCTCCACCCACTCGCACCATTACGGTGCTGCGCAAAATTCGCACGAGACGCAGCTGCTGAGAGTCTCCAAACTGTGACGGGGCAAGGAAAGCACAGAGATGACATGTGAGAAACACTGAACTAACTGCTTGCTCCTTGTTGCTACACAACAAGAAGCTGTGCAACTTTAAAAAACAAACAAACAAACAAAAAAAAAACAAAAAAAAACCAGACTGCTTGGAGGAATCGCATTGACTCATTTGGCACAAATTTGATTCAAATTAAATTATTTTAGTGAGGAAAAATCAACCCTGTGTGCAGTCTGGTTTTCTTTTCACATAATTACAAAGATATGCAGACACAAAACATAAATGTTTACTTTCAATTGTCAAACACACAAAGCTTTTTTTTTTTATGTTTTTGATTATGATTTCTTTATTTTACTTTTGTGCACAAGACATCCTATAATACACACAATGGTCTGATAATAAGCCTGACTGAACAATGTCATCATGACTGACATTTGTGAAATTTTCAGGATGAGTTATCAATTTTTTTTGTCTGAGTCATTCAATCAAATTTTCATAAATAGAGAGTTCAGATCATGTTTCGGCTGCAGTATCAGTCAGGCTTTACATACAGACCAGTGACAATTTGATTTAAGGCTCCTTTAGTTTGTGGAGGTGAGCAGTAAATACAGAAATAACTCAAACTGCCACAGCTTCACAAGCTTCAGTCATTTCTGAACATGTTGGTTCTCACTGTAATAATCTCACATCAATTTCAGTCACATGTGGCTTAACCCATTACAGCAGGTTGAGCCAGTAAAAGACTACAGCTGAAGGCACATCATTATGCCACCAGGGGGTACCAGTGTACAATAATTTGCCTTCACCTGATCACGTCATACAAACATACAAACACTGAGCATTTTGTGGACTTAAATGCTTCAAGCTCTATGAAAATGGTGGCATGTCAGTTGAAGTTGCACAAAAACGTGCAGATCACAATCACAGTCGCATGCTTTCTGTCCATAAACAGGCTGGCGTAATGATCAAGGGAGCAAACATCCAACTCCTGCAACCTTTGTTGCACTTTCTACAGCTACAACTGCTCAGAATGCACTGATGGCACTGATGCATATCAGATGCAGCTAGCTTTGCTAACACAGTGAGAACAAAATGAGGGAATGGTTCAAGTCGTTTCTGTCTAATTCACGTGTGACACGCAGACATGATCAAACACTGATGATTCTCGCCAAACTCCTAATCATTGCTTCCCAAAATGAATAAATAAAATCTTCGTATAATCTTTTATGAGTATTGGAATGATTTAATGTGACTGGTGATTCTAATGATCAGAAACATTACAGGTGATGAAGTAAAAAGAGGCACAAAGAAACATCTGAAGAGTAACCATTTACCAGAATACAGCTTTCCAAAACCTCAACGTGTAGGTGGTGGGTAAGATTTTGATTTTCCCTGTTTGCTATTGTCTCATCGCCCATTAGGGAGTCATGTAAGCAGTGAACCAGACCAAACTGTCAAAAGAGTTATTTCAATTCATTGTTGAGTGAAACATCAATACAAACTGTTGCACAAACCACCTCTGACACCTTTGTCCCATCTCTCTAACCCTCATCCCAAATGGACTTCTCCAACCTTGCAAAATTATTTAATGCTAATGTTTCACATTTTGGCACATTGTAGTCAATTTTTTTTCTGTATTTTATGGCCTTTTGTGATAAAACGTGATAAATAAAAAAAGAAAAAAAACTAACTGGATGAATACTTTTGTAAGGCACTCTAACATCCAATAATTAGTTTTCCCCAAAGAGCAAAAAACATAATTAAAGTTGCCCAACTTTAAAATTCTCAGATAATTAAAATTCGGCTGATGGATCAAACTGTGTCAGCCATTGTGGAGGTAAATCATTCCCATGATACTGAAGCATCAAAGCCAAGCAAACAGAAAGCCTTAATAGATGCCCAGCTGATGAATTTATGCCCATGAGCCACTGAATACATGGGCTGAAATGGTGCTGGCAAGCCAAAACTTTTTCTGAAACTCAAAAGCAGATACATAAACATCTACAGGAACAGATGTAAAACTTGTTCATGTTGGGCTTTTTATGGCAGTTTAAAGATCTGATTGGCTTCAGAAAAAAATAGTCAGGTGTTATTAGAAATTTTACTTTCTACTTCTGAGTTCCAGTCCAATAACTGCAGCCAGAAATCTGGGCAAGAAGTGTTAACTGGACAGCAAACATAGTAAATGCAGAAAAGCATAAAGGCTGAGAGAAACCAAACCGACATGTGGACACAGAGGAGGACTTTCAGATGTACCTGATTTCCAAGGTAGAACTGGTGATGGAAAAACAAAAAGAAAATATTAAAACGTTAGAAAAATGTCTGATTTATTTTTGAATATTTCAACACTTACTTTCAAACAATTTTCCATAAAATGAAACAAATCCGTTTTAGATAGAATGTAGTTAAATAATAACTTACCCTGTATTTATTTGCTCCAATCTGCTCTACTTGGAATCTTTTTGGACATTTGCATTTTGCGACTTGACGGGTAACCTGCAAACATACTCTGTATTACTGAACTGTTCCTTTGAATTAAAAGATAATGAACTCCAGCCATGACAGTTTGCATTACTTCGTCTTCAATTTTGTCCGCATCTGTCAATGGCTTGTAGGCATCTTTGTTCGGATGAAGAGCTGCCACAAACTCGTAGTAGTCAATGTAACCGTCACCGTCTCTGTCGAATATGTCTGCCACGGCACTCATCTCCAGGCGGCTGGTCGGGAATTCTTTAGAGGAGTAATTGCATTGTATCAGGACTTCACATATTTCCCAAATTTCACATTTATACTAAAATTATTTTCACATTTAAAGTATAAATGAAAAAGCTGAATGATGAATCCTGAATTAATTAAATAAATAAATAAATAAATAAATAAATAAATAAATAAATAAATAAATAAATAAATAGATGTACAGATGAATGGAAGCACGTTGAATTCTACTAGATTTGTAGTGGACACTTACTGGATGAGAGTATTCCCTCGATGAACTCCTGTCGAGTCACTTTGCCATCCTGGTCCTTGTCAATGCGGCGGAAGAAGTCCATCACTCGAGACTTTTTGTGATTCATCCAGCGCATGTAGCGTTTCCTCCACACATCAAAGTCAAAGTTCGCAAATTCCTTTAACTAAACCAAAAAGGAAAGAAAAATAAAGTAAGCACAGATTTCTAAAAAAGAATCACTGAATTAATAGAAGCGTTGACTTACCTCCTCCTGTCTGTCCAACGCATCGTTGAGTTTTCTTCTTCGGTCCAAAGCCAGCAGCCACACATGCTGCCACTTAGTTACTAGCAAGTTAACTCGAGGGTTCTTGGTTTCAATCGGAGCTTGTGTTGTTGATGCATACATAGTTTGTGTAGGAGAGCGTTTTCCTGCAAGCAAAAGATAAAGCTCTGCATAAGAAGAAAAGGATTCCCCATGACATCATTTAAGCAGCTAAAAGGAAGAAGATTAGGATGTTGCATCACTGTGCAAGGACACGATGCTTGGCTAGCTGCCTCAGATCATGCTCTGGGCAGGATATGAAAGGGATACATACTTCCAGTTCGTCCTTTATCTAGCACAGGGATATGTGACTGGATTTGGGGCTCCAGAGCTGGCTTCCTTTTATGTGTTTTAGTGATTTTGTCAACATCTGGCTGCTTTCTGGTCATTTCCTCCATGAAGGTCTGCAAAGGAAGGGAACAGCTACTGTTTTTAAAACAACTACAAAACCAGAGATGCCTTCGTCAAATAAATCGGAAATAAAACAAAAGAGGTGTTTTTTGTTTTTTGTTCCTTCTTCAGTATTTAAGCTTTACCTGGTGTTCTGCTATAAGGCTTTTGATTTCTTCAATTTCCTGAGGCAGTGTCTCTTTGTCCCTGTTGTTCAGGTTAGTCTCAGCCCACTGCAGCCAGGTCAGCAAATTCTCCAGCAGTTCCTGAGTGGCTAGCAGCTCGGTAAGCGCCACGGCCAGTCGCTGTTGGTGCTGCCTGACCCAGGCCTGCACCTGCACTCATGGGAAATGCATGTAGCACAGACAAACACCTGAGATCTGTCCTTTGGCACACATTCAGTTACTTCCACAAAGGTAATTCAAAAGGACTTTAGATCTTCAGACAATTTCTGGAAATTTTCAAGATATGTTTGTTTTAGATATATCATAAAAAAAACAATTTGAGTCAAAATATGTCAGAATGTTTTTCTGTAGCTCAAATAAGTGTACAAATCTGGAAACATTCAAAATAATCCAAATATTAATTTGTTACTTCAAGTGATATGTGTGTGAGATTCAGGGAAATATATAACTTTGAATCTGTCTAGATGACAGGATCAAATTAACTACATTTTTCTATATATAAATTGGATTTGTTTTTGTGACTTGAAACAATGTTGGATTTGAATTTGATTAAACACAAAATCAAATGAACTGAAATTGAATTCTGAAATGTAAGCTTGTCCATGATTTCTCAAAAGTGAGTAGTAATGAATATAATCCTTGATTCGATGTCGATGACTTCGCAGTACATACATCTTATTTTTTTAAAGACATACAGAACCTCACTAATCATTGTTTAAAACATATACTGCAATAGTTCCCTTCCTGACAAGAAGACTTCATTCTTCAATAAGTGTAGAAAATATATAAAAAAAAATAAATAAATGTAAATTTGCTTATTCTTGACAGAAACTGGACTTGCTTAAGAAACTGGACAGGAAAGTGTGTTATCAAACCAATACATATGGTAGGCATTCATAACCACTGCAAACTGACCTCTTCAAACCTGGCCTTAATGATGGTGTTCCAGTGTTTAATGGTTGTGATGGAGTCTGGATGGCATATGCTGAGAATAGCCTCCCCCATACTGGTCGCTTTGTTCAGAGCAACTCGCTTTTCTTCCAGCTTTTTAATTAACTCCTTAAAAACAGAAAATGGAAAAAAAAAAAAAGTTATTTGTATTTGTATTGGCTTATCTTCAGCAAACATAAAAATAAATCATTGCTAGTGCGTGTTTTCATGTAAGAGCAATGCAGAGATATTTTAATAAGATGAAATCATAGGAAAAGTAGAGCACTCAGTTTTTGGCATTAAGGATGACAAGGCTGACAGGTTGCAATTACATAGTCTTGACTGTTTATTCGGGCAAAAGACATCATTAAAAATGTTGGCAAGCTGGATTTCTTTCATAATATTTGGGAAGGATGGAATGATGGATCTCTGATTCATTTTAGGGTAAGAGACACTGATTAAAGTTAGAAATATTGAGTAAAAAAGAAACATTTGTGGGTGATTAAATACTAAAGTTTTGCTAGATTATATTATATAAAGAAGGGCTATTGTGCAAAACTTAGCAACAGCTCTTAGCAGATGGCAGTTGCAGGAGCGAAAGGGCATAAAATCTCTTGTATGCAGCATTTGAGCTGGTTTAAAAAACCCTTCTGAAGTGTTAGAAAATACATAAATATTAGCAATGCTTGCCTTGTGTTGTTCAATCAGCGTTCGCAGAGCTTCCTCATCATCTGGGAGGTTACCATGAAAACGTAGACTCTGCTCGGCCTCAGCCAGCCACTCCAGCAGGATATGAACAGTAGAGTGAAATTCCTCAGCCTGCAGCCAGACGACAAACATCAATAAGGCTCACAGAGCTAGTTTACCTTCCACGTAACGAAACGGAGGCTGTGCTTTACCTGGCATAAGGCCTGCTCCAGCCGGGCCTGCTTTGATACAG
This sequence comes from Gambusia affinis, assembly GCF_019740435.1. Taxonomy (NCBI): domain Eukaryota; kingdom Metazoa; phylum Chordata; class Actinopteri; order Cyprinodontiformes; family Poeciliidae; genus Gambusia; species Gambusia affinis. The sequence continues at coordinate 16,131,577 of NC_057880.1, forward strand.
ACAGGTTGCACACAGTATCCCAGCGAGTGCTAAGCTCCTGCATCTGAACTTTGACCCAGGAGGAGTCATCATGGCTGTTTTCGACAAGCTCTCTTGCAGAACGCTTGAGAGCCTGAACGCTCACTGTCCGCTTTCCCAGCTCCTTTTGGAAAACCTACAGTCACAAGTTCACAGGGGAAACAATTAGATGACTTATCATAGTGTAAAACACTTCAGACTTTTTTCACTAATTCAAACAAATGTAAATAGAAATATATATTTCTGGTTTTGCCCAGTTTACTAAAAAACTGGGCAAAACCAGATAAACACAAAGTGAAATATTACGGTGTTCTGCTAAAGTGTTAGTATGCTTTTAACAATTCCAATTTTTGTTAGAATATGTGACAAAATAACACATAAAGATTTATGCTCTTCATGTGTGGCATATCTTTATATGCATCCCTCCCAAGTCAAAACTTTATAGAGCAACTTGTCACTGCAATTATAGCTGCAAGTCTTTTTTGGGACATGCATCTTTAATCTTTGCACATCTACAAACTTCTTGTCAGTTCTGTGCAAAATAGCTCATGCTAAGTCAGACTGGATGGAAAGCATCTGAGAATCTTTAAGTGTTGCTTCAGACTTTGAAAAGGAACTTGACTGGATGATTTTTAAGACATAAATACGTTTTGCTCTCAACACATTTGTTTTTCTGGCCGTATGCTTAATATCGTTCTAGTGAAAGCTCAACCTCCACCTCAGTCTCAACTCAAAAGGTTTTCTTCCAGAATTGTCCGTTAGGGGCTCCATTCATGTTCTCATCAAGTCTAAGCGGCTTCCCTGTCTGTGCAGAAGAAAAACAACCTCACAGTATGATGCTAAAATACTGTGACCACCACCATTTTAAAGATGCTCCACACATAGTGTTTTTCATGTTTTGCAGCAAATAGTTAAATTTTAGTTTCATGTTATCAGATCAACTTTGGTCCCCTCAGACTTGTGGGAAACTTTAAACAGGATTTCTAAAGGAACACTTTTCAGTTTTTTTTCTTGTTTTCAGTTTTCATTTTTCTTTTTTTTTTTTTGACTTCACAATTGCACATAATTAATCAATCACAAAAAATTCCAATAAAAATATACTGAAATTTTTGGTTTCATTGTGGCAAAATGTGAACTTACTCAAAGGGTCTGAGTATATTTACAAGCCACTGTACGTGATATTTAACATACTGCATGAAACAAGCCTAACATACAAACAATACCACAAAGCTATATTTGCTGTATGATGGTGCCATCTGTGAAGTTGTTTAAACACAGCTATCTTCACAGCCCAAGCCTTGTGTGGTTTATGCACCAGAATGATTAGAAAGCCATTAAAAGGATGAAAGAGCAGGGCGGTGGTGCAGAAGTGAAAACCCTTACATGTTTTCAAAGTTAGCTTTTGTAACTGCGTCTCATATCCACAATCAACAAAAGTATGACAACCTGTCACACTTTTGTTGGAGGGAGGTTCCTACCTTGTGGTTGTCTATCAGATTGAGAACCAGGTCTATGTCTCCATGTACTGGCTGGTCCTCAGCCAGCTGAGGTTCCACTTTATACAGCCAGTCGATGAGTGCCTGGAGGGCATCCGTAAACTGACCCGAGAACAGCAAGGCCTCCTCCAGCTTGTTTTGTCTGCAGATGAACACAAATAAATAAGCAAAGTGCCCTGACTACAGTTTGTAGACAAGAGAGTAAAAAAAAAAAAATATATATATATATATATATATATATCTTCTTACCTTTCCACTGACTTTCCACAAACAGTGTCCCACTTATCTCTCAGTTCGCTCAACATGTCGTCCAATTTCTGCTTATCATCTTTAAGAGCAGTTTTGTCTTTCAGGGCCCGCCCGGTTCGAGCAGTGGTGTCGTACACAGAATGTTTGGTACCCAGAGCTTTCTGGAACTCCTGCATTTGACAAAACACTGTCAGTTTTAGAGGTGTGCTAAACGTCTGCACATCTAGATGAAAAACCAGACAAAGATTATTTTCTAACTACTGCTGGAATGTCAATAGGGCTCTAAACTCTGTGTGTGTGTTGTGATGAAGATGCAAAGCTATGTGTGGCAAACACAAAAGGGGGTCAAATCTCAGCTACTGCTCCAGAGAGATTAAAAGTATCCAATCCCAAGTAGATTTGGTCCAACCCCGGATTATGATGGGATTAGCTCAATCTCCCTACATAACAGTGCAAACATGGCAAGAACAAACAATAAAATAAACAGTTCCAGAAATATTATGTTCTCCTGATGCTGTATTTTGTGTAAATAGACCTAATTGATGTACTGGACATGATACTATGAACATGGAGCCTGACAGTGTAAGAGATGGACCTTGTTCTGTCCAGTGCCAATTCCTGGTTTTCTTTGGTGTTTGATCTGCCAATATCAGTTTCAATCAATTCAGACATTTCAGAATCAGCTAAACTTGGTGTCAAAATTTCATACAAGAAAAAGCATGTATGTAACTTAATAACTTAATAATGAGCTATGGGTTTTTGGACAAAGAAAGTAGCTTTGCATCCAACAAGAAATTCTAATAATCACTGGTGTATTCATATCAAAGCATTACATTCATTTGAATTTTTACTAAAAGTGCATCAAAGGACATTCATTCATTCACAGACGTAAATGGCTTTAAATATAGATGAAAAGAAAAAGATTGAATCTGATGATCACTAAAACACAGCCAGTCAAAGTCTCTTTTGATTTCTCGCTGACCGATTTAAGCATCTGACATGCAGACGTTTATGTTTCATGAGTGAAGGCTTGACTGTGTATGTACCATATAAGGAAATAACATTAAGGGGGCCACAAAGTGATTTGTCACCTTATGCTGTGTCAGCTGCATCTTGATTTTGTCAGGATCATTGGCAATCTCCACTTCGGAGTCCAGGGCCTTCTCGGATTCATCCAACCACTCCATGAGTTTGTTGAAGGTTTCGTGGAACTAAAGAAACATTAGAAACAGTGTAAATAAGTTAAGAGAAATGCACGATTGAACTTGATTTATCACAAAGTCCTGCTTTATGTTCACATGATCCAGCACTTTGGCTCTAAGGAAAGAAGTTCTACACACTAATAAAAACAAAGCTACAGAGTGCCGACAGAATTTTAAACAGGCCTGAAATACACTTTCCAAGGAGCTTTCCAATGATAATAAAACAAGCCTGATAGTAGTGAAGCAAGCCAGTGCCAGACTCAACATAAACATGCATAAAGCATTACCTGCTTAGCCCTCTTCCTGGCGTCATCCAGCAGACGACCTCGCTCCACAGACCTCTGCACCAGCTTCTCCCAGCGGCCTTGCACGCTGAGCAGAAGGTTCTTGATCAGTACCACGTCCTGTTTCTGGCTGAAGTACTTCAAATGCGTGCCCGCCTTGTCCAACTCAATGATGTGCTCTCTGTGTGAGTTCACCTCAGTCACAAACATCTGCACAAACACAGAAAACATGCAGAGAAAAGACATTTAGGTTTGGTGCATTAATGAAAAGAGTTTAAGTGCAGCGCTTTTTTTTTGGTTGTTTTTTTAGGGGGAAAAAAAGCTAGATAAAAAAATGTGCTTGGCTTCTTAAAATTGATTTTATTCCAGGAATATATTCACTAATGATGCACAATCTAAAATGTATTTATTTTCATCAGGATTAGCTTTCCCACCAGAGGCTCTGTCTCTCCACACATTACCTTATGCTCATCAATTTGAAACATGATGGTCTCTAGAATGAGGGAAGCAGGAGAAACCATGTTCAGCGTCTGTTCAGCCTGGGTTAGCCAAACAATGAAGTCCTGAAGAGAGTTGTGGAAATCTGTGGCCAGTGTTAAAGCTTCTTCAAGTTTTGCCTGTGGAGACAAACCGCCAGAAAGTGTTAATTTCTCTAAATTCATACACACTGACCTAACCATAACCCACAGTTCACTATTCAGTGCTGCAGATTTCCCTGTTGACAGATCTGGACGGGTAAATGGCAAAACTGAAAGGCAATGATGAGCTTATAATTGAGGAAGAGAAACATCCATGAAGCTGAATCATATCCTCTCGCCCCAGCAGAGAGGGCTTGGACTCAAACGACATTACAATGCTGATGACATTTCTGATTAATGAATTCTATGTAAGAGAAATCAGTGGCTTGCTAAATATAAAACTTTAAAGTCAGAGCACACTATAAAACTCACAAAAAGTATATAATTTATGATTTATTTGCACTCTGTGTTCAAAACAACAAAGGTTTTACACTGACTGGCAACTTTGTGAAGCTCTAAGATTTAGCAGGCTCTAAATTCCTAGGAATGGCACCAAAGTCAATAGGAACAAAAACCAGCAAAGACTCACACAGAAATACTCCATTTTTGGAGAATAGAATGTTAAACAATGAAAATTTGCAGAGCCTTACAAATATCCCACAGACCTTTTCACATTTTATCAAATTACAGCCACAAACTTCATTGTATTCTACTGGGATTATATGCAACAGACCATCAAAGAGCAGTACATCATTGTTGCCTCGAATGATTGAGTTACATTGCTTTAAAAATGTTTTCACAACTAAATAAAGCGTATTAGGGGTAAGTCATACAATTTTTTTCTTAGAATATTTTGTGATATCTGTTACAATAAACATAAAGTGACAATAAAAAGTAGTAAAACATTAGTGATGATCTGTTTGGAAAAACATTTATGCCTACCTACATTGAGAAATGCACAAAGTCACCATCCTGTCAGATGGTGAGCATCTCTTTATCCATCTCTCAAGTCTATTGCAGCTCCTGCTTTGTGCTATAATTAGTTCCATTCGTTTTTTCATCAACTTGACCTGAAGAAAAGCATTCCCACAGCTTGATGCTGCCAACCACGACAAATTGCAATTAGCAAGTAGGGGAAAAAGCTTAGTTTTGGTTTGCTTTGTCTAGACCTCAGTGGGATGTTCCCAGCTTCATCCCTGGCCTGTCTGGTGTGCTTCTTACGTTACCACGATGCCTTCTTACAGAGCAGCTACATTAATATTGAAATTAAATTACAAAAAGGTGTACTTTGTTCAAAGGTTAGACGAGTCCTGAATAAAATGAGCTGCATACAAAACATTCACATAAAGAGAACAAACATAGTATTGTTTTTCTACCTATGTTGCAATTAGCACTATTCTGAAAAAAATCCTATCAAACACAAAATGTTTGTGGTCATAATGTGAACATTTTTAGAGGTATGAATACTTTTTTAAGGCACTACACATTTTTGCCGCATAAAAAAATTATTATACTTTATTATAGCAATAATAATAATAATAATAATAATAATAATAATAATAATAATAATAATAATAATAATAATAATAATAATAATAATAATAATAATAATAATAATAATAATGATAATTTGAAAACATGGTCCTGAATTTAAAAACGAAGTGATAACTACTTGTTTTGATCTCTGTCAGGTGATCACAAAGAGAAAATCTAAAAAGAATAGTGCTCCACTTCAACAGCAACTGGACTGCCCTGATCAACTGTGGAAATCACATCCTGAGTGTGTTTGCCAGTACTTCCACCCTTCATTATCGACACTGGGATTAAAGGGTTTAAAGCTGCAGAGTCAGGGTTCAAGTGTTTTGTCAGTGATACCTCTCTGGGACCAGAGGAGATGAGTCATTTCTGCTCAGAGCAGTAAAAGCCATACACCCACCTTCCTCTCAGTGACCTTCGCCTGCACAGCTTCCCATTTCTCCTTCAGGCTGGCGAGGTCCTGCTCCGTGTTGCTGTCCGGGCCCTGAGGCGACATGGCAAGCAGCTGGCCACCTTTGTTTAGCAGCTCCTTATAAAGCTCCTCCTTGGCCTCAAAGGTGGAACACAACTCCTGAAACAGAAATAAACAGATTGGCGTGAGGAGAGTTTTTGTCAGCGCAAAACAAAAGGTTTAAGACCATTTGTTTGTCAGCAGTTAGGCCAAGTTTCATCCAAAAATGGGAAAAGAATGAGCACAGGCAAGCTGCCTGAAACCCCAAGAAACATGTTTCCAATAAATATTTAAACAGTATAACGTTACCAATTTGATAAAGTTATTGTTTCTAGAGATTTACTGTTTATAGTTCTATCAAATGCCACCACTTGTGTTTTTTTTGGGAAACCACTGCTGTTGAAGTGTCTCCATAACCGAGAGTAAAAATAAAGAAGGAAAACATTCCCAGATTCATTAAGGTCAAGCATGGACAAATCAATTAGAAACACTTGAGGGGCTTTCCGTCGCTCTGCAAGTTGTGTATTTTGCAGTGTCGCTTAATTTTCACACTTGAGATGAAACACAGCACAGACACAGCCACCTCCTCGCCAGCCTGCCATCTGCATGCAGCCTTTCATATTGTTAAACACATACCAGATGGGCGTTAAGCTGCTCCCGGGCCGTGTCTGGTAAACCTCCCACAGCCTTTGATGCCAACAGCTGACGTTCTGTGTCTTTCAGCCATTGCTGCATATCTTCTATCTCGCCATGGAAACCTTGGGCCTACAACACAATACAACCTGGGTCAGGACAAAAGGTGACTCGCACACACACACGCTGATTGTTAGAAACCTGAGTCTGGGAGTGGAACAGCCCAGAGTTAATAATTCCTTCACTTCACTCCTGTATGTGTTCAGCCTGAACTTAACCGAGGGGTATAATTTGTAATATTTTTCTGTATTTTATCCTACCTTTAAGATGAAAATATACTCCTAATTTTAAACAAGATGAACCTTTGAAATGCATATCTTTCATTCTTGTTTTAAAAAATTCACTCTACCTCAAGACTAAATTATATTTTGAAGACTTCTCTTTCTTTCTCTCCTTTTATTTATTTTTTTTTTAGCTAAAAGAAATGTCATACCTAAAAACACGACTGCCGAATTAATTTGGAAAAGCTGGGATTACTCATCCCAACAAAACTTTGGGACTTAGTTGTAACATACTTGTTTCCTTGGGTTAAAAGTAACGGATCACAGTTTATTAAAACGAAAGTGAAGTTTCCTAGAAGTTAATAAGAACCTGAAGCAGAGACGCTTGTAGCTGTTGCTTTCTCTGGTCTGTCTTCTCAAGAATGGCCTTCCACCTCTGGTCCAGATTCTCCAGTTTACTCTGCAGACTGGAGGCTTCCTCTCCGGCACTGGACTCCACCAGCTCATTACCAGCCTTGTTCACCGTCTCCACAGTCGCCTTGTGGGCTAACACATCAATCTGGAGCACCTTTAGGGAGGAAAAATCAGAGATGACTCAAACAAAAATGTATATGAACCCAATGTGGATATATTTTCAACCTTATGGATATAGTGTACATTGACTGTAGGGGGTGATCTACACTTCCAGAGAAAGAATTAAATGAAGGTGAAGGAGATTTGTCGTACATGATGCTTGGCGAGTTCTATCTCGATGGCTTTGGGGTCTCCCGCCGCTTTTCTCTGTTCGTTGAGCAGCTCTTCTGTGTGGCTCATCCAGGCCAGCAGTTCATCCAGTGCATGCTGGAACTGGCCCAGTGCCAGCAGCCCCCCCTCCAATTTGTGCTGGATTAATGACAGATTGAGCCATTCGATTTGGCATTTAGTGAAACCACTTGACATACACAAGACATATTCACTAGCCTGGTGGAGCTATTGTTCAGGGCTCTAGACTTCAAATAGCGGCTGTAGCTAATTTCTATAAGAATTAAATATGCAAAGAATTAAGTTCTAAAGAAATGGCAAAAAAAAATTTCATTTTCATTTCAGTTCAACTCAGAAAACAGATTTTTTTTATGAACTTATTAATTTTTCAAATATAAATTTTTATGACTATTATGACAAAATAATGCAAACCTGTCAGAGAATTGCATTTTTTATTAAACTCATAATTTTTAAAGGATAATATAATATCCAATTTTTAAAAATTGCATTTAGTTGTAAGAATTGTTGCTTCATGATGTTAATGCAAAGAATTATCTTAAGTGTAATTATTTTTGCAACATTACACTAAAGGAATGAGCGATTATTTTTGAAATTGGAACATAAAATTTAAAAACTTGGCACAGTCTGGTCCATTCTTCTCTCCAGCTGTTTCCCGGCTCTGACCTGTCGGCTGATGATCTTCTCATCAAGGTTGTCCCAGAGCATCTTGAGTTCAGACATCGGCTCCTGGATGGCGCAGCGATCGGCCTCCTCGGTCACCTTCTTCAGAAGGAGGCCGGCCTGGTGGTTCAGCCGCTCCATTTCGATCTGGAGCTGGTACGCCTCTCCTTTGAACTCCTGACAAAAGGAGCGGCATGAAACCAAGTCAACACAAGCTCAAAGACACGAAGAGAAAAGCAGAGCTGTTTGCTTAGGACAGCGTTTGTGTTATTGCACATCAAAGATGCATAGGAACCTTTTCTTTTAGAAAAATGGTAAGAGCAATAAATTGGGCCTTAAACGTAAACACAGCTGATATGAATACAGTTGGTGTTAAAAACACTTGCAGTGATATATCTTACAACCAGGAGAGAATTATCAAGCAGAACAAAAATCACCAAACCGTACCTTGAGTTCTACTATCTGCTGCTTGACCGTCTCCAAATCTGTGCCTACGGGTGACATTGAATCCAGTTTGTTTTCCAGTATATCCACCCAGTCAAACATGCCCTGTGTACAAAGTGGGAAACCATTGTTAATGTCAGAAAGCGAGGCTTAGCACACACAGAGTCATGTTTCACTCAGGTTTATCTGATTTCATGCAGAAAGGTTCCAGCTCTCCTGCACAGCCTCCAAATGGGTAAACATTTACATTGAAATTAAAAAGCAAACCGCAAAATAAATCCCTAACCTCAACAGAGTTAAACCAGCTGACTTTAAAAGACTTTATATGAACTTCATACAGAAGTTAAGCTGAACCAAAAACAGAACAACACTGTGGTCGGTGTTTATTGTCTCTAAATTACTAGTCTTCTCATTAAATCTTCTATCACACAAATCAGTTGTTTGATCTTGAAATCATCTGGCATACGATTCGGGTTTAACTTCTTACATATGACATAAATTTACCCAAAGAAATAAGTACTCAAAGGTGATCTGGCCTACGTACCTGCAGGCCATCTTGAAACTGCACAGCTGCCTGCATGGCTTCGTCCAGCCTCTCTACTCGTTCTTTCCAAGTCTTGTTGAGATTCTCCCATGCTGAATTCACCTAGAAACATTAAACAGTCCACATGTGAGCAATAAAATCTAATCACACAAATGTTTCACAGTATCACCAAGTGAAAGTTCTGCATATAAGACAGAACTTTATCTATTACCTCATCCACACTTTTCTTTATGACGGGTTTGTCAGGTTCTCCACAAGCAGTCATAAGCTCTGCACCCTGGTTTCGCACCATCTCAAGCTCTTCCTGAAGCCCATCAATTTCCTCCTTAAAGCCCTTTGAAATAAAAATAAAAAAATCCTTTAAAGACAAGCCTTTTAAAAGACAAGCCCCATTAGGTTTTATTATCTATGTGCTAATTCAAAAAGCCAGCCATTTTCATTCCACCTCCACAAATTCCTGCTGCTGCTTGACAACAGAAGGGTCGACTCCAGGTTCCTCCAGCTCCCTCAGCAGGTCCTGGCTGTCTTTGATGGTGACGATGAGAGCGCAGTGATCACACCAGAACTTGTCTGCCAGGTCCATCACATCCAGCAGCTTTGCTTCCCGCTCCTCCAGCAAGACCTGGATGTCGTTCCACAAGAACACCATGTGGTCCAGTTTGTCTTGGACGGCTAAAGCAGAGAAAATTGAAAGTGTCACAAGTAAGATAATTAGAATATAAAGGATTTGACAGCATTTTTATTGAAGTGTTGTTGTCTGACTCTTTGTCACTTTAGTTTGGTTGTTTTTACGACAAGTTAAAGATTTCTTTACATACAGCACATTCACAACTAAAGAGAAGCATTAAAAAAATTACAAATTCAATCTTGATGGAAGATGGAAACTGAGAAGATCATTCCACGTCATTTTCCACACCATAACTATCAGTATCAAAAGATAAATTAATTAAAAAACAGGGACTATTCCTAATTGAGAGAGAGTTAAGCTAGCTGCTTTAAGGTGTTCTAAAATAAGCACATAAAACAAAGAGCTTACATCATATATAGTATTTTCTATGACAATTCAAGACATGTCTTTGGTTCATCCAGGTTGTGACAAAGTGAAAGAGAGCAATACTTAAAATAGGTAACAGGAAGGGTCAACAAACTACACCAAAAGGAAGCACCATTTTTCATTCTTAAAGTAGTAAAACTCTGTTTGAGAAACTGATTTCTTACACATCTAGTGTGAAATCATGACTCTTCCTAACAGAAATATTTGACTTACAGAAAGGTTAAAAAAACCCATTTTGAATTACCATTTTGTTTTATCTTGTATATTTTTAATCGGGTGGCCAAAACTTTATTACACAAATATTACAGGAAGAACACATTCTAAACTGATACAGCACATCCAATACCTTTGGCAGATATGTCCTTGTCTGCTCCTTCAGCTCGTGCAATCATCTCTTGTCCTCGCTGCTTCAGCGTCTCATAGACTGGCTGCAGTTTCTCCAGGTCCACAGAAACAGCCTTGTTTTCAGAAATCTGTTCCTTGATCTTGTCCACTTCCACAGAGATGGACGGAGGCTGGCGCAGGCGTTCAGCAATCCGCTCCAAGGACTCCAGCATGGGATCAATCTTATCGTGGAACTAAGGCAAGTTCAGAAAGAAGCTCCTTAGTCAGAGTGTAAGGTTGCTATACTGTTTGTGACCAACTGTGTTAACAAGAACTGAGTTGATTTTTTGCATTGCTTTAACAATATACCTCAAATACACCATTTAATATTTAACAACTGGAGACCAAAAAATAAACTACTCCCCACCTGGGTGGATTTGAAGATGGCTTCATCCAAACTGGCTGCTCTCTCCTTCACATCAGCCTTGAGTTTGGTGTACAGCTGGTCGGCTGTTGTGTATTTCTCTCTGATGGGAACTCCCTCCATGGGGCTCAGTTCAAGCAACTGTGGACCTGTCTTATTCATCTTGTCGATATGAGGTTTGTGCTCAGCAATTAGCTCTCGCATTTGCTGAAAGAGATATCACAAGTGAATTTAAGTACCTACTTTTCTCTTTCTTTTGTATATAAGTCCCAATGAGCATGTTCTTACCCTGAGCTCCTCCTGTTGCTGTTTGAGCATTTCATATTCGATGGCAGGCAAGGGCAGCTGGCTGAAGCTGCTCAATGTTTCTTGCAGCCATGGCCACATTTCTTCGTAGGTCTCCCAAAACTGCCCAGCCAGAGACTGCGCTCGCTCCAGCTGGAGACAGCGCTCTGAATTCAGCTGACTGACAATGCCGTATTTCTCCAAAAGACTCTCGGTCTTAGCCTGATTTTAAAGAAAAATAAACAACAGAATCTCTAGCTTTTGTCTACCAATGAACCAATGATTTTATAAATAAAAAATATGTATATTTATACACACACATTACCTTCAGGGCTTCTTTCTCTTCTGGGTTTTTGCTGCTCATGATGGCTTTTCCAGTTTTTACAATCTCATCCACAGCATCTTTGTGCTTCATGATATCCATAGACATATTCTACAAAAGCAGTCAAATGAATCCAGTTTGAAGTCACATAGCAACTGGATTTAGTGTATGTTTCTTTGATTACATTATCATGCGCTAACCTTCTGTGCTTGGAGTTGGGCTGTAGTTTGGTCATGCTCCAGCCTTATCTCATCCATCGATAGCAGCTTCCCCTCAGCAGCAGCCAGCCATGAGAGTTCATTATCTGCAGCCTGCTCAAACTGGGAGAGGAAAATGGTAAATAAATGTTAAACAGAAGAACAAAACACAAAAAGAACTGATGTAGCAACCAATTTGATTTACCTGCTGAGATTTGAGGATGTCAGCGTTGATCTTGTCGACCTGCTGAGTGATGGTGTCACAAACGACTCTGTACCGCTCATTATCTTCAGTCACTAGTTTGTCCAAACTCTCCCGGGTGTGCCAAGGGATCAGGTCAAGGAGTGAACTGCTGAGCTCATTTAGCTTCTCCAAGACAGGCTTTTGGTCTTTAGTCTCTTTCAGTAAGGCCTGGATAACATTACATGAAACACATTAGTCTGAAAATAATATAACCGACTCTTTCTCTTGAACACATCTAAACAAAGAACAAGTCTTACTTTCTGTCTGTTTTGTGAATGAATCAAATGCTCGCCCATTGGCTCCTGATCAGCAAATTCCTTCATCTCAGCCTCAGCTGTCTCTATCCAGGTGTTCAGGACCTCATGAGTGTGCGCTAACCTATTGGAGAGACTCAAAACCCGCTCCAGGGTCTTCAAAACATCGTCACTCATGGAGTTAATCTCAGCATACTTTGTTTTTATTCCGTCCAGCTTGCCTTGGATGATGACCACCTCGTCTCCTAGGAAAATAAAATAAAAATAAAAATAAACGTTAAACAGAGTCACTGGTAGCTTGGGTAACCTTAAAACCTCAAGAACTTCAACCTAATAAAAACTGCTAATTTATTTACACTCCTGGTAAAGTTGAGCAGGAATCCTCACACTGAAAAAGTTCGAAAAATTCAATCTTGGATTTGAGTACCTTCGTTCAGTTAGGGAGGAAATAAATTATGTTAAAAAAATAATAATGTTTATCCAAATCACCACTGCACAACTATTGGCACCAAACCCCTTAAAAATACCACAGAGAAAAAAATGTATACAAAATTACTTTTTAATTGCTTCTAAGTAATTCATGAAGCCTACTCCTGTAAGAGAATGACATGCCTGTTGTTTGCTTCAGAAGCTCCATTCCATTGGAGATGGCTTGGTCAACATTTTTCTTCCTTAACTCAATATCATTCTGCAGCGTCTGAAGGGAAAGATTTCAGGGAGTCAATGAGGAGATCAGAGGCACGAGTCAAACAACGCAGGGCACACAGGTAACTGATATGAGCTGAAAGATGATGTAACTTAAAAGAAAAACATAATGGTTGGCCTGGGGAGGAAAGTATACCCGCTGTTCTGCCAACTGCCTTTCAAGAACGTCAGGTTTGTAGTCCTCCACGGAAACTTCCTTCAGCTTGGCGTGCACCTCGCTGAGCCAGTTCATGAGAGCCACTTCGTCCTCTCCAAACAACTGGCCGTTGGCCAGAGCTTGCTGCAGCATGTCTGCTCTTCTCCTGCATCGCTCCTGGAGCTCTATGTAACTGGCCTGGGTGGCATCCAGTCTGGACTGGACGAACTCCTTCTCTTCCACCGAGCTCACAGTTTTAAGCATCTGCCCCAGACTGACCGCCTGACACAAGTCTTTACTGTGACCCATAATCTTCTCCTCTAAACCCTGACCAGGGGTGGATGGAAAACGGGGAGAGTGGGGGAACAAAGATGATACAAAAAAATACAAATAAAACTGAACAAAAATGGAAATGATTGATGATGAAAAACTTAGAATAAAAAGGTAAATGAATGTAACTACATGGTTAAATAAATTAACTAGAGCTGGTGATGCAAAATGTAAAAAAAAAAAACAAGTGAGGTAATGTTGCAAAAGCACTAATATTACCTTATGCTGAGTGATCTGATCCTCTAACTTGGATGTCTCAGTACCAATTGGCTCAGAATTGGCCAGATGTTTCTCTGTGGCCGTGAGCCACTCACTCAGTGGCTCCAGAGTCTCATGAAACTGCTGGGTGACCACTAAGATACTCTCCAGTTGCTTTTGCCTGCCATGTGCATTAAAGGAGATACAGAAAATGTTGTTTAGAAGTCCTAAATAAACTGGACTGTACATAAAGTTTCAATTTTAGAGTGGGACTAAAGAGCTGACAATTATTTGCAAACAGACATAGAGAAGAAAGCTCTGATAGATAAATACAAGAGAAAAAATGGAAGTCTTAAAACAGCTGAATAAGTTTAAAATGGAGAAACTGTGTTTTCAGATTTTGTAATCCTATCACAGACTTCAGTGTATTTTATTTGGATAAAACCTATTTGCAGTTTGTGGGAACAAACACGCAGAGGGAAAAGCTCTGGACAAATGAGATCAAAATTTAACTTTTTAGCATACATGCAAAATGTATGCCAAACATTCAGCGGAGTGGTTTAGACCAGGAATTTCAGACTCCAGTCATCGGAGGTCATTCTCCTGCAACTTTAGATCTATTTCTGCTTTTACACTGAATAAAAAAAATATGGAGGGTAACACTTTATTTGAAGGGCTGTGCATAACACTGACATGACCCTGTTATAAATATGACATTACTCCTGTTATGAACATGAAGGAGTGCTCATGAATGTCTGACTGTTGTCTATTAATAGTTGGCACTTTTAAAAGACTTTTAATGCAATTTGTAAAGCAACTTTGCCCTAAAAGTGTTATTATTTACCAAATGACACTTCATGACAACAGTTATAAACATTCATAAATACTCCTTTAAGTTTGTGACAGGCATTATGTCATATTTATAAAAGTGTCATGTCAGTCTTATGCACACCCCTTCAAATAAACTGTTACCAAATAAAGCATTAGAAAGACCCTGCAGACTCCTGAAGAGATAATTCATCCATATGATTCAAGCGAGTTACATCTAAAAGTTGCAGCACACCAACCTATGAGGACTGGTTGAGACCTTGGGGCTTGGATCAAAGTACTTTCATGTGATAGAATGTTAAATTAGCCCAATCAAAGCCTAGACCTAAATTCAATTGAATCTGTGGCAATACTTGAATAGTGATGCTCACAGATGTGCTCTATTCCAATACAAATGAGTTTGAGTTACTTTCAAAATGCAAAAAAATAAAAAAAAAGAAATGTCAGTATGTACGTACACAAAAGAAACTACACCCCAAATTAAAGTATTGACGGTAGGTTTGAAAACAAAAGCACAAAACCAGTTCCCAACTTTTTAATAGTACAAAATGCAAATAGAAGTTAAAGGGATGTAATTTTTTCTGCTAGACATTTGAAATCTTGGTTTATGAGCGATCATGTTTTGCAATGGTTAGATAGTTGGGCACTATGAGTTACGTGCATGTATATACAGACCTGTTTTCAGCTTTCTTGAGCAGATTGTCCCACCTCTCTCCCAAGCATTCAATCTCTTTGGTGATCTTTTCCTTGTCCACAGCCTCTGCCAGTTCTGCAACCTTTCCTCCCTCATTTTTTATGAGCTCCACGGTTGGCTTTCGGTCGTCCAGCAGTCTCTGCAGGAGCTGTCAGTCAGGAACAAAGAAAGTGAGTTATTAAGGACAACTAGTAAATCCAACAGTTGCAAATTAGAAGTCCATTACACAAAAAGCTTTGTGTAAAACACTCATGGTTAACAATGGGTGTCAGTGAAGTCAGATGAATGGCAAAGCAAATGTTAGATGTTTGTTTAAGTGTTTAAGTGCTAGAGTCTAAAGCAGAAATGCTTTGGTGTTCATGCATTTCACACCATGTAATTAACACTTACTTTCTGCTCTTGAATCTGTGCCTTCACCACTTTGAATTCAGCAGAAGGAGGTTTCTGGTTAGCAACAAGCTCTTCTGTATCGGTCAACCAGCTGAGAAGGGACTCCAGAGCATCCTGGAATCTTCCACAGTGTAGCAAGGCTTCATGCAACTGTGCTGAACGCTCAGCAACCTGCGGATACGTTATAAATATTAACAAATCACTCACTTGAGAATGGCTCATGCTACTATGAAGGATGTTCTTGTCCAAATATCCACAGTATAATCACAAACTAATAAGAACTGAAACTACCTTCTTATTAAGAGTATTCCACTTAGAGTTGATTCCATCCAGGTCATCCTCAATTTTTTTGGTGCTGGTGCCTTTCGCAGCGTTCTGGATGAGGCCCTGCCCAAGTGAGTTGATGTCATGGAGCTGCGTCTGCAGTGGATCAATGTCTTCTTTCTGGAAAGCCTAAAGAAAAAACAAATAAACAGTGAATACTCATTTCGAAATAAAAAGCTTTCACATAAAATGAGACTTTTTTGGTCATTTTAAAATTGTTGTTCAAACAAGACACAATTTTTTCTACACTTCAAAATGAAATTAGTTGAATTTGAAATTAATAAAACAAATTTGTACAAAGCAATAATGCTTCGCATATAATTTGGGTCATTAAAGATTGTAAGGGTTAACTCAACTCATTTATAATGGTAGGTCTTCTCATTTTGAATGCCCTAAAATATCCTTTAACGTTATTACTCTTGTTGTTTCACTTTGATATTTTCTTACATATTTACCAACATAGACAAAAGTAAAAAATAACTTAAGACTAAAAAAAATTTAAAAACAGATTTAACAATTAAACCGCAACTGTGAATGACATCTAGGCCGGACTGCTAGGAATCAATCTAATTCACACATTATGTAATCACATATGTATGAATCCAGGCAGCCAGGAATAAACTTTAAACAGACATATCAGTTACCAAAACGTCTGCTAGGCAAGCTAATAAGAAAAACACTTAGAAATGAAGAAAAATGCTATTTATAGGCACCTGTGGGGAATAAAAATCAAAGGGTTCAAGATCAGGGCATCCAGCAATGGC
Source organism: Gambusia affinis (assembly GCF_019740435.1). Taxonomy (NCBI): domain Eukaryota; kingdom Metazoa; phylum Chordata; class Actinopteri; order Cyprinodontiformes; family Poeciliidae; genus Gambusia; species Gambusia affinis. The sequence goes on from NC_057880.1 coordinate 16,148,128, forward strand.
ATTTAGTAAGGCCTCAATCTCCTGCTCCCCTGCATGCTGGAATGTCTGTAAACTTTTAGGGAGACAGGCCTCCAGTGATTGCAGGAATTCCTCCAGCTCCTCCATGTTGTACTTGGACGCCCCTTGCTGTTGCAGAATACATGGATCTGTCAGCTGGTTGCTGCCTGTGGGTGAAGCTACAGAGTTTCCGTACGTCTCAGGCTGTGTCACCACCACACTAACCAGCTCACAATCATCCTGAGGTGATACATCTTCCAGCAGCTCAGCAGTGCTGAGCTCATCATAGTCTGTTAAAGCCCTAGCGCGATAGCCACAGGTACCATTTTGCGATCTGGAACCAGACCCCAGAGATGACCTCCCTGTGGAGTATTTATGCTCTCCGTTGTTCTGGCTGTCCTTTTCATTAAGCTTTACCACTACATTTTCTTTCAGTCTTGACTCCTGAATCATGCTGCTGCTGTGGTAAAGAGATTGGTTGTCCCTAACAGGAGTGAAAGGAAAGTCCTCCTGCCCTGAACTGAGTGAACGCCCTGTTTTCAGATCCCCAGAGGTATGCATTGCCTCGGAGGATGAGAAGCTTCTTGTGCCAGGGCCTTTTCTTTTGTGGGATCTGTGTTTGTGTCGGTCCCTCTCCACAGACGGACTATAAAGGCCTGAGTCCTCTTCAGACGTAAGTGAGGTGGTCATACTCTGTCCCCTCTTCCCACCAATAGAGTCGGGCCTCTCCCCAGTCCCAGAACACAGCGTCCCGCTGCGGCTCACGTACTCTCCCAAATTATTAGGAACGAAAATCCTCCACGACCTTCGGTGATGAGGATGATCCTTCTTCTCTCCTCCACGAAGACGTGATTTAGAGAGCACTGTGTCACCTGTCATGTTCCCATTAAGTTTGAGCCCATCGAAGACTGCTCTCTCATCCAGAATTGCGGGTTTCCTCATCCGGAGTTCAAATGAGCTAGAAGTGGAGAGGCCTCCATTCCCACAGAGGCTGCTCAAATCCAAGGTGCGATGTGTGTACGGTAAAGTTCCCGCAAAGTGTCTGGAAGAGAGGCTTCCCTTAGATCCAGAGTCTATCTGCTCATTGAGTCGCACAGTGTCATATATGGATCTCTGGGGAACGTAGCAGTCATCAATGTTCAGGTCCTCCTCCTCCCCCTTCCCAACACAGGACGGGTTTTGTCTGAGGCAATCAGGTCTGCTCAGTGGTTTACCCATTTCCCAGACAATCGTTACTGGTCAAAACTCAGAAAAGATACAGAATGAAATCCTTTGAGGTATACTACACAATGCTTCAGTGCGCATTAAGCAATGAGGTCAAAATAAATTAGCAGCACCTGTATACAAACATGTTTGTGATAATCTGAATCAGAAGTCAAGAAATACCCTCTCAGCATTTCCTGTAAAATTTTTTACATATAATAAAAAAAATATTACTATTGAGGTATTCCACATGTAAAAAGTTTTAGAAATACAAACATGTCTACTCAGTAAAAACATTTAAAGAGCAGTAATGTTACATTTTTACACTCCAAATTAGGAATCAGAGTCCTGCCTTTTTGTAGAGGCACCAATTCCCAAAATATTCCTCAAGGCTTTCGTGAAAACTTATTGTCTGTTCCTCTTGTCCCAAGTGCTCCGTTATTCCTCCAAAAATCTTCACAGCATCCAGTTTACCCAAATGAAAAATGCTTGAAAGAAAAACAAACAATATACCCACAAACAAATCCAGAAGGCTCTGCTTGAAAATACAAGCAGGTCTGAGGGGAGCTGGTACTCCGGGATAAACAAAAAAAGCCTGCCCTTCTTCTCATATCGCTCCCCTCGCACTGACAGACACCCTCCTGGCAGAAGGTTTCATGCCCCGCCCCCACTCATTATTCAGACAACATCTGCCACAACTCCATTTGTGCTCCGAGCTGCTCCGGCACATGTTGATTGGTGGACATGTGACCCTTCCTCCCCCCTCATTCTAATTCCCCCTCATTTCTCCTCGGCCCATATGACTTCATTTCTAAGCCATCCTCCGCATCCTGACACAGTCACTCACTTTCCGTCTTTCTTCTTTCAGCAACTGAGGGAATGGGGAGGAGAAGCAGCACGCGCAAGCTTCACACACACACACACGTACACACAGAACCAGCTCTCACTGATGACATCACAATATGCTGAAACAGATACACGTTTTCCCCTTTTTTCTCTTTTTGCCCTGCAGTTGCTGTGGACCCTGTAGATATTCTTAATTACAGTGGAATGCTGAGGGAGGCACAGGACTCAGGTAATTTAACACCAAAAGCTTTGCCAAGTGTGTGATAGGGTTTTTATTTCCAGTAACCAATGAAAACAAGAGGAAAGAGGAAGAAATAATAGGAATTTGTAGTTGATATCTCCACTACAACAGTGTGGATAAAGGTATTCCCAGTCAAGCTATGAGGAAGAGAGGAGAATGAGGATGTTTAAGAACAGGAGCATGGATTCCTATTTAATTTAGACTGTTGAAGAAATAACTATAAAGCTTTTTATACAGCCTTTTTTAGGCTGTATTTCCTGTTTTCTTAACTTTAAAACTACAATAATTGAGCATTATTTACTAAATTGTAAATTATGTGGTTTATTTCTTATTCTAAAAGACAAGATGCCAATTTGTAACATAAAATTGTTAGATCGTTTTTCAACATCATTGTTCTTCAGCTAGTCACTCAAAGCATTGAGTGATGGAACAATGTCAAATAGGATTTAAAAGAAAATCATGAGTAGAGGTAAAGTGCTTTTAAGAATGATGCCTCCTTACAACTCAAAGTCTCGCATTCTTGCAGCTTGAAAAAAAATGCTGAAATATTTATATACAGTTTTGTTTTAAAGAGCTTTTTATATCTTTGATCTTTCTTTTGACTACATTAACAAAAAAACCCTACTGATATTAACATTATTATTATATATATATATATATTTTTTTTTTATCTATTACGTGTTTCCATGTATTTACTGAGAAAGCACTTTGAATTATGTCAGACAAGACATAAAACAGACTTATATTTAAAATAAGCTAGGGGATAACACAAAGAGTATATAAGTCACTCTCAGAGGATCAGGCTTAAAAAATCTGACCTCTTGCCATACAGAGATGTAGGTATGCGCAGAAAACAAAGATTAGAAATCTTTGCTGAGTGGATAACTCAAAGTAATCACCTTCCAGGAAGGATGATGCATCTCTGCTCTTATACTAACAAGCCTGCAGAGGTTTCAGGTTTCGCCTGAAGGAAAATGTGTCATGATCCACAGACCAGGGTATAATAGTTTGTTTCAGTGACACTTTTTTTTCTTCTTTTTATCATCAACATCAGAAACTTAGAGTAGTATAAGTATGATTCAGTGGGTAGAAATTCTTTTAAAGTTACGGAAGATCCTGATGTAATGTCTGAGCAGATTAAAAAAAAACATGTACGCCCACACGCAGAAGTGTTGAGTCAGTACAGCTGACATTTACACACATTAAAACATACATAAACCAGGTCTGCTGTGCTTTAGAAAAGTTATTAAGCCAAATAAACACATGGAGTCTCTCTCAAAGCTTAACCAGAAATGGTAAAAAGAAGAATAAAATAAACACAAATCAAAACTTATTTCATTTTTCTATCACTAAAGGCTCCAGTCTGATTGATGAAAACAAAGTCGAATCACTGTTGGCTTCTGATGTCCTCTTAAAACTAAATATTATCCACAACAAGGACTTTCCACAAGCAGCTGAGGCATGTATGACCTCTCAACCCTGTGCAGCGATAGGACAAAGACTGGGCGTGCACCATAATGCCACTGCTGCTTAGCAACACTTTGAATCAATCACTTTTTCTGTGATTGCCAACAAAACCAAAACTCCACTCTAGAGACTGACACTTCCACCCCCACACTACCCCAGTGATATTTTAATCCAGGCATGTGACATAGAAGAAAGCGCGACGCGAGTCCAGAACACTCATAGTATAAAGAAGAAAAAAAAAAGAAACATTGATAGACCTACATCATAGAACATCCACTTACCGTTTACATTAATTTAGAGTAATGTAATTTATTACTGTAAATGAGGAAGGCTTTCAGACTTTCACTCACATATTTAGGTTAATCCATTGAATGGAGGAATTGAGATGAATTTAGGGGACTTAATATATTTCATATCTGTCTGCACATTTTGATAATGAATGAACTCCTGACCCCCAGATGTACAAAAGTAAAAGCATCTTAGAGTAGCTACTGTACATAAAATAGTTTCGATATTTTGATTGTCTCAGGAATATTATAGCACCCATGAACCTTTTTCCATATTTAGTCATCAAACTTGTTATTCACCAAGATGTTTTTCACAAATCACTAACATTCCATTTCAGACACTTGAAAATATCAATCCATCACTTACTGATACAGAATCAAAATATCTGTTATTATAACTGGTCAGAAAATAACTATGTAAATCTTCAGAAGTCAAGACATAGGCTCAGCTGTACTACTGTGTAAAGTGACACCCTGCTGAGAACCACCTGGCTGTGACGGACTGTCCCATTTGCCCTCATCATTGCACATAGACCCCGGTGCTTTTGTGAGCACCAGCTGCCCTGACTGAACACAACAGTAGTCCCAGAGGACTGCTACATATGCAGAAAAAGTACTTTAGAGACTAAGGCCTCTAAAATTTTACAAAAAAAAAAAAACTTGCAAAGCTGACTTCACACCAAATTTACGGTGGATGATCAATGTAAAAAACAAAAGTATATTTTCTCTGGACACAGACTAAAAATAATTGTGATTGATCGACTGGGTGAGATGTGCTGAAACAGCTATTCGGCAATGGTCCGAAACATTGAAGAAAATGGTGCATGTCAATAAAACCAAAGTATGATATTGAAAAAATACATCCCAATATGTAAAGAAGTCATGCTGTTTTTAAGAAAAACTTTGTGTATAGAAAAGGGAAGTTTCTTTTAAAAAATTCACATATGTTAAACTGGTTTTCTATTTAAAAGCAGGTGGATTGAAATATCTATAAAAATACCGCAATAATGTTTGTTGCACTCTCTTTTATATTTACAAGTTAAAATATAAAAGAGAGTGCAACAAACATTATTGCGGTCCAATTGAAAATAAAACAGTACGCATTCACAACATACATAGATTGCACTAAAAATAGAATGAATGCACATTAAAGTTTCAAACATTATGGATTTCAAAGAGCTAGAGCACCAAACCATTGCACAGAGCAGTTAAACTAATAACAAACTATAATAAAAATCCAAAAATGCAAAATATTAAATTTGTTTTGTAAGAACGCACCTTTACAGCATCCAGCTGTTGGTTGATCACATCTGTCTCCAAGCTGACCGCCTCCTGGGAAGCCTCCCTGGCCACTGCTCTGAGCAGTTTATCTTCCACATGATGCACTTTATCATACAGTTCCTCCAGCTTGGCAAGAGTACTTTGCACCTGGACTTCTCTCGCCTTGGATCGGTCCATGAGTTTGCTGCACTGTTTGCTCAAAGCATCTAGATCCCGCTTCAGGCCCAACAGGTCCAGCGAAGATTCCGACTCATTCAGCATTTTCTTACAACTGTCCCCAGCGTTTGATGTGTTGGCCATCAGCTCCCGCAGCTTCGCAGTGAAATTTTTAATGCTCTGCTGTTGCTCTTTAAGTGTGACCAGGTCTAAATCCACTGCAGACATGCTGTCGAGCTCATCGTCCAGTTCAGTGAAACGAGTAAACATCTCACGAATGCTGTTTTGGAACTGTCCAATACCCTGCAGTTTACTCTCCAGCTCTTGGCATGCTTCCTCCAGTTTTGTGTTAAGATTGCTATAGTCCTTTTCTACGCTATCGGTCTGAAGCAGGAGATCAGTCACTCCTTCAGCATCAGGGACATCAACTACAAGGTCCTTTGCCAAGGTCTTCATGTGCTCCACTTGGTTCTGCACTGCCTCTAAACTCTTATGTTGGGCTTTCAAGTTTGTAAGGCTTTTGTTGCTATGTTGCTGAACCCCTTTTAATTCAAATGAATCAATATGCTTCTTAGCTCCTTCAAGTTGACTTTGTGCCTCCTTGTAGGCATCATTAAATTCTTTAACAGTGTGTGAGATTTTCTCCAAGTGTTCCCTTTTGACCTGCAGTCCTTCCACTAGTTTGTCTAGTCTTGCACCAATACTGCCTTTCTCCTCTGTTATTGCTTCAGTGTCTGTGTTGGCAACCTCCAAAAGGCTTTCGGCACTTGTGTTGAGCTGCTCCATCAATCCTCTGTGCTTGTCAACATCCTTCTGGAGAGCTTTTACCTGAGAAATGGAGCCCTCGACAGCAGCGGGGTCAACAGTGAGCGTGATACGACCCTCACTGGCTACACAGTCCTGAATCCAGGAACTCAGCTTCTCTGCACTCTCCTGAAACTTCTGAGATCTCAGCAGGGCGGCTTTCAGTTTGTCAGCCTGCTCTGCGGAGCTCTTCTTCACTTCCTCCCAGTTGGAAGATAAAGTAGTCAACTGTCCTTGTAGCGCCAGCTTTTCCGCCCCATCAGTACTCTGCAGCAACATCTCCCCTTTTCCTCTGATTGCATTGTAAGCTTCTTCGTGTTCCCTGAGAGACCTCTGGTGCTTTGTGTGCTCCTCCAAAGCTTGTTGCAGGATGTCCACTTTGGCAGAAATGGGCAGAGACTTATACTGGTCCTGAAGCTTCTCAGCCAGCCAAGATTGGAAGTCTTTAGAGGTTTGATGGAACTGCTGAGAGCTTGCAAAGGTTGAGTTCAGCTGCTCAATCCGTTTAGCTAAAAAACAAAAAAACATCAGAATTCTAAAACAACCTTTTTGATATTTTAAAGCATTTACAGTTTATGTCTGAGGAGATTTAACATTTAACACAGAGATGCACCAATCAGCAGATTATAGAATCTCCACTTTTTAAAGAAAAAAAAGCTCTGTCTGCTTAATATCAATTTTAGCCAATTGCAATATCTCTAGATCTACAAGTAACAGGTTTCATAGAAAGAAAGAAAAATCTACCAATCCCACCATGAGCAGGGATCTATAATATGTTTGTGTTAGGCACAAGTGTCTCGAGTGCGAGAGAGTAGTAGTTAATACAAACAAACTTTGTATTAACATTTTAAAACAAAGAGAAATTTACTTAATTTACATTTGAGTAACTTAGAACATACTATATGGTTAGCTGCTTGTTCCTTGATAAAAAGAAGTACAAGTTGGAAAAGATAAAACAGTTTTCTGCTAAATACTCACTTTCTCTCTAGCGGTATGAATGAACTTTCTCTGTAGAAACTATAACTCTCTTAAATATTTTGTATTTAATCCAGCCAGAAAAACTCACTTAATAGGAAAATAGTTTACACTGATTTCTTTCCTCTCAATAGCAACTTACACATGAATGGATTTTGTTAGGGCTTTGATGTAGTGTGTTTACCAGTGCTGTTTAATGAAATGAGGCTGCTTTGAGTTTTCTCCCTCACTAACACATTCAATACTGAGTGTTGATGTGGTTTTGGAGATTTAAGTTGGCCTCTTTATAGTAAGAGCCAGTTCATATAAAAATTGCCAATTCGAGTCATTAGGCAATTGTTTTGGTGCATCTCTACAAAAAAAAAAAAAAAAAGTATTCTGCAATAAAGTTGAAACACCAACCTGCTTTGTCCTCCAGCTGTTTAAATGGCTTGTTAACACTCTCCAGTTGCCTAACCAGGTCAGCTTTAAGATAGTCTTCAGTCACCAATGCTGAGAGTTCCACATTAATGGCCTCGGCTTGTTTCAGCTTCTTCCTCTCCTCCCTCAGCTGAGCCGAGATGTTTTGGACGTCTTCCAGCTGCTTCTTCACGGCATCCGGCTGGGTGCTGCTGCTGTGATGGTTGGTTAGCTGATTCTCCAGCTGAGTGGTCGTATTGCTGAGGCTCCTCAGCAGCTCCTGAAACTGCCCCGTCTTCACCACCGCTTGATCGATGAGGCTGTCCCGCTGGCCCAGCTGTCCAGTGAGGCCCTGCCATTTTTGGGAGATGGAGGCAAGCTTTTCCCTCACCAGTATCCCACTTGAGGGCTCTTGGTTGCCTGCTGAATTGAGGATGGCAGAGGCTACTTCTTCAAGTCGTTCATGTTGAGCTTTACGGCTCTTGAACTCATTCTGCAGAATCTGGAGAACACAGATTTAAAAAAAAAATAAAATAAAATTGTTGATATGCTCTTTTCTAGTACAGTCAATTTTTCTTTTTCTTTTTTTTCTTTTGCTTTTGCAAACCTGCACTTGTTGCTTCTGCATTTTAAGCATGTTGGGGTCAATAGAGAGAGGTCCAAGAACACCCATCATCAGCTCCTTCTCTGAGAGCCACTGGCTGAGCTGCAGGCCTGTGGTCTGGAAGATTTCTAGATTCTTGTTGGACTCTTCCAGGTTCTGCTTCCTCTCTTCCACCGAGCCACTAATTTCTGTCCATGCAGCATCTACGAAAGAAGTGAAGAAAAACAATGGCACTCTGTATTAGTTAGCACAAACACATCTTTCTGACCTCCTATTGTGCACATCTTGACACCAGAAATGTGTTACTTTTGTTTATTTAGAGTAGCATAGAGCACAAACTGAGATCCTATTCCATTCTGTTAACACACTCTGCAGGTTTTAGACAACAAGCTGACAGTGTAACATAATGTCTAACATACCTGTGAGAGTGTCAGTGACATAAATAAATAGTATTTAAACACATACCTATTTCTGCTAGCATCTTCTTCCATTTTTCTGCTTCGGGAGAGCTTGGATTAGCTGAAATCAGACCCTGAAGCTTCTCTCTTAGTTTCTGGAGCTGCTCTTGCTTCTGCTTCATGGCATCTTCAAATGTCTGTGAGATATAAGTAATTTACATATAAAATGTTTCCACAGACACCACTTCTTTTCAAAGGTAAAAAATATGGCAGGCAACATGAATGCTTTGTTTGGTGAGCTGAAAAACATCTTTACCTTCTGTTGTTCAAGCTGAGTCTCCACAGAATCCTTTTCAGATGCTGCAGTGTTCCAGGATGACGTCGTCTTTTTCATGTCCTTCAGCCACGTCATCATCTCCTCTGTCCCCTTCTGGGCCTCTTTCACCTCCTGTAGCGCACTACTTAGTTGCTCCAAACGTCTTTTCAGTGTTTCTCCAAGGTTTGTGTATCCCTCACTGACGAACGAAATGTTCTGCTGGATTCCCATCAGTTCTGAAGATATCATAAATACACATTTTAATCTCCCCTCTTTCTATGACATTCTATCAATAAGTTTATCCTCATAGTGAGAAGCACTCATTATTGATCAGCTGTGTATTTCTGCAAGTTCATTATGTACGGGTTCAACTGTCCATTTAGAAGTTCATAGCAAATCATATCTGATAATAAAACCTGCATTCCATCTGAATGACTAAGAGAAAATAGAACCGATCCTTTTAAAGTAATAAAAAACGAATGTAGGTTTACTATGAAATTAACAGAGTTGCAAAGCTATACCTCACACATTTAGAGCAAGGATTACATACAACATTAGACATATCAAAATGAGACAAAATAAACTTATAAAGGTCTTGCTGAAAAATATATGTGTAAACAAAGTGCCTGTTGAGTATTGATGCTACTAAAAATAATCATAAGCCTGAATTTGTTACAGCAGTTTTACAAAATGATGTAACATTTTATAACAATCATTTTGGGTTATTGCTGTAACCCATGATGAGCTATTTGACTTTTCCTACAATTTAGAGTTTGATCATTTGATAATGCCCCTCCCCAACCTGTGGCTAAGGATAGTTGGTCAGCTGGATGAAAAATGAAACTATATTCCTTAAAGACTAATTCGAATGACTGGAACTGTTACCAGTCCTCCAGACTACTAAAGATGACTACTAAACAAGTTAAGATGAGTTTATTATGTTTGTGTCGCGCCATTTAAAAGCAGAACAGCAAAAGATTTGGAAAAATTTGGAATTGTAAGCACTAAAAACCTCTATTCAGCAGGTTTCTGTTTAAATGTATTGACTGAAATCCAAATAACCTTGAATAAATGTAAGGACAGCATTATAATAGCATTAGGAAGTAGGAAAAAATTTTGTTTTGAGTAAAACAGAAGAGTAACCATTTTTTATTAGAATGTTCCAGTTCAATGAGACAAAGTTAGCATATGGTGAGAATCCTGTCCACGTCCACGTCTACAATAAAGCCACAGCACTTCAACACAGAAATATCACAGTTCACCACAAACAGTGTTTTCTCCACATTAGCGTCCACTCTTGGTTACCTTTGTGGGTTAGGTAGGTATGGCCTGCTGGACCACCACCATTAGTTAGAGCTGATGCAAAGACAAAAGACAAGAGATGAAAAGCAGAACACCAACTGCCAGGTTTGTTGATAAAAGTTCTTCCACAGTTAGTCTTACAAAACAACACAAGTTATCCCAAACACCATGCCTCCTCGTCTTCTAAATAATTCAGATATATGAGATGGATGGAGATGTTTACCGGACTTGTTGGGGGTCTTTGTCTTGGCAGGGGATGTGAGCGAAGTGATCAGGCTGCACAGCACCGACCCTTTACTATTCAGGTCTTTGACTGCAGAGTCTTTGGTTTTCCATTCGTCAAGCAGCTCCTAATAAAAACAATTTATAATTCAAAGCATTTAAAAATCTAATGATGATAACTTAAGGTATACTAAGTTACATAGTATATGCTGGAACTCTCCTAGCATTGTTTTATATGTTGCATTTTGTGATGAGGTGAGCTGAAAACAGCCTCTCAACTAGATAACAATGTTTTACTCCTTGGTCTTCTCTGTGTAAACACTCACAGTTCATCTGTCATTAACTGGCAGAGAAAACAAGCTGGGGCTGAAGGGAGGTTAGGGAGGACAGGGCTAATATCTGTTAAAAAAAAATTGTGTAACAGACGTGATGTACCTTGTAATCTGTGACTTGTATTCCTACATTTTAGGTGCACTCACATGAATACAAGTGCTGAAGGAATAAAATAGTTTCTACAATGTGATATTAATTTATACTAGACTTACAGTGACTATCTGCAGGTCTTTCCCCAGTTTTTTCTCACTGCTACTAGGCTGAGTGGCAGGTACTTTGTCATTGGTTTCTTCCAGCCATTTGGTAAGCCTGCAGACGGCAGACCTGAACTCTCCCAGCTGGTCCTGACAGGATGATAGCTCTTCTTCCCTGCAATCGTCAAGGAAAGTCAGTCAGAGCATAAAGTAACATGAGCTGAGCACTGCTGAACTGTAAAATACTTACTTTCCATTCACTGTGTTCTTGAAGGTGCTAAAAATATTTGAGACATTTTCAATCTTGCTCTGAAGTTGAGCTTTGCTTCCATCCGGGCTTATTTCACACAACTCTCTGCACAGAGTCTGCAGCTTCTCTATATCACTGGCATATTCAGCCATCTCCGCCTTAGTGTTCTACAGGAAAATACAAACATAAAGTTTAAGTTTCATGTTAAAAAAAACACTGAAAATGTTACATTAAATAAACATTATGCACACCTGCATTTGCTGAGACAGTTCACCAAAGGTTTTTCCAGGTCCGTCTGTTTCATGCAGTTCTTGTGACCGCTTCATGACAAACTGCTGGACCTTATCTGTGACTTTTTCAAACTCTTCCACCTTTTCTTTCAGCTGCTCCAGTTGGAAAACTTTGTGCTTATGCCTGTCACACGTATCAGAGAAGCGCTGGGAGAGAGCATCCATCTTTGACTGCAGAAGCTCAGCAGTGGAGGGATCGGCCGTCTCCACAAACTTCTTGACTTTGGCATTGATGGCTGAGATGCTGCTCTGGCGGCTCGCTATGTCCTGCTCTAATGCCTAATACAAGTTTATATGATAGTTAAAGGGACTGACGACAGTTATGATGTGAAAGAAAAGTTATCAATGAGTAGGTGGTAAAAAACTTACTGCTTCTCTACCGAGCATGTCCCTGAGAGATGAAGAATCCAAAGGTATTTTGTCTTCCTCCTTCACACTTGCCTCCACTCCCTCCATCCACCCAATCATCTCATCCAAGCCATCCTGCACACTCATAGATCGCGTCAGGGTGATTTGAAGTTTCTCGTTTCGGTCACTTACAGACTTGGAAAGGTTGTCATAGCGTTCCACAATGTCTTCTGCAAAATGGAGACAAAGCAGCTTGTTTGTTGTGCGGCAACAGAGCTTTAAACTGACCTTATAAATTCCTCTCTTTCTCGGCTTTAGCCCTCAGTTACTAATCTTGTTGATGTAAAATGCTATTGTCACCAATTTGTTGGTGATTTGCTTGTGTTCCATCATTTGCTCTTGCAGTTGTGCTAGCGTAATGTTTTTTTTGTTGTAATATATGCAGCCTGAAACATGAAAATTAACCTTCTTCCTCTTGGCTTCAACAGACAAAAGAACGAGATAAATAATATGCACAACATTATCCTGCCACCACCATATTCCAAAGTGAGGAAGGTGTATTCAGGGCGACGTGTTTTGTTGAATTTTTCAAAGTAAAATTCAGTAGGTTTAATCGGTTTAAGTTTTTATTTATGAGGAACTGACCAGAGATCCATGAGATTATTTAGTAAATGATGTTGGTAAAAGTATAACCCAGAAAAACAAACATTGTTTTAAATGAACACAAGTAAGATAAAACAAAGATAACTTAATTAAAAATAATAACTGTCAGACTTTTTAGATTAGCTGATAATCTAAAGTGTGATGTACTTGCCAAATAATAAATGTTGCCAGTACTAAGCAACACATGAAATAGGAGAATTTTAAATTGTATAAATAGTTTCCGATGTATTCGTACACATGCCAAAATTTCAATATCTAGTTTAAAAGGCTGGCATTTTAAAACCAGTATTGGGTTGTCATGCATACACATCTGGCTTTGTTTACCGACTGTCTCCTGTATCTCATCCGGGTTGCTCAGGAGGTTTCCTTCTGATGTCACTAATGACTCGGCTGTTTTACGTAACATGTCGACGGCCGTCTGGTGCCCCATCATCTGACCCTGTAAAGCCTGGGGATTAGTAGAGGACAAATCAGAAAAATTCAATTCTCAACCTCACTTGTGGTGCATTTATATTTTCACTTGTGCAATGGGAAAAAAAACACAACTGATTGAAAATATTTAATCCTTTAATGCCTTATAGAATGAATAATAGCCATAAAAATAGTTTTTCTCAATCTTACCTATCACATAGATTTAGAAAAAAAAGTGTCATAATTGATTCCATACATTAAGATCTATTTTCTGTTAATGTATTAATTTATCAACATAAAATATATTTTCTGTAAACATATCTGCAACTCTGACAGATATGCTTCAATAAGGATACACTTGGCATTAAAAAAATAACAGCTCAATCTAGGCATATGAATTAAATAACCTTTCTGCTTTGACTGGAAGACTTTTAGGCTTCCGGTATTTTTTAGATGACTAATATTTCAATTTTCACATCCTAAACTCATTCCTTGGCTTACGGCAGCCTCTTATCACAGCATATCAATGCAATAATTCATCATCTCCCTGTAGAGAAATGTTAAAGTCAACTGCAGTGAAAAGCTTTCACACAGATAGTTTTGTCAGCCTTTTCTTGTTTCCTTTTTATAGGAGTATCCAAGCTACAAGTGAAAACTATTTATGTGTGTGAAGACACGCAGCCAGAAATAACTTTGTTGTATTTTAGGTGATGGAAATACTGTATAAGGTAAGACAGAGCTATTCTGCAGTGACTTTAAAACACAGTAAATGCTTTCAGATCCACATGTTATTTCTAAATCAAAATCTACTCTGAACTAGATTTATATTAGAAATGAATTTTGCTTTGATGAAAATTATTTAGGCTACTTGATGCTCTGGATAAAGTAAACTTAGGCAAAATGTAAAAAAAAAGAAAAACAGTGTTTGTAACATTTTAAAGAGTGAAAAGGCTAAAACTCTTTTGGGGAAAAAAACAAACTTGAATTTGAAGAGACTTAAATCGTTAAATCCTTGCCTTGGTCTCCTCCAGCTGTTTCTGCAGTATTTGTGGGTCAGCAGCAATGGGTTCTGACTGCTGCTTTCTCGCCTCTTCTTCTGAGTTGTTGAGCCACTTAAGAAGACCTGCACTTGAGTCATCATACTTTTTGTACTTGTCAACCACTTCCCTGAGGTTGTTGCCAAGCAGATTGCACTAAAATAAGGTGAAAACATCCAAAAATTGACTACAAAACGTCACATGAAACTAGATCATACAATCAAATGAGAAATAGTCATTGACCATTATAAAGTATTAAAGAGAACTGCTACCACCCAGGGGAAGTTTTATGCAACTTCAGCCAACAGATCTGTGATCAACCATGAAAATGAAATACCTGTGAATGCAGCGTTTTGTACCGACTGGCTGCTGAATCCAGTTTATCCTTGACAACAGTGCAGGTCCCTGAAGTGTCCACGTGTAGCAAAGCGTTCTTAGATGTAACATCAGCCAATCCGCAGGTTTTAGCCACATCCAACACCTTCTGTCCTGACATTGTGATGAAGCGAAGGTCTCCCTTGTGCGAAATGACATCCTCTGAGAACATTTTCTGTTTCTGAAGTTTATCACTCAGGATATTAAGGGAGCCTGCAGGAGCAGCCAGCGATTCAATCTCTCTTTCTGCCTGCTTCAACCAGTCTTCAAACTCTTCACAGTCATCCTCAAACTTCTTCACCTCCTCCTGGACTGACTGCACCTGCTTCATCTGCTGTTCAGCCTGAGTCAGTGAGGTCTCATAGCGCTCTTTCAGGTCTTGGATGTTTCCCTGCAGTCTTTCCTTCTCCTCAGGAGACAACATATTGGCTTGTTTGTCAAGCAAGGCCTGAGCAGACCGTGTGGCCATGATCAGATCCTGTTGCTGGGACAGAATTTCCTGATGGTGGGCCTGTGGAAAACAGAAGTAGTCTCTATTATCACAGCGATAATTCATGCATTCGTATTCAGTTTCTTGCCTAAAAGGCAGGGAGTACCTTTAAATCAAAAAATTTATAGAGTTTTCTTTTGCTACAATGACAGCTGCAAGTCTCTTGGAGAAGACAGTACTCAGACAGTTTTCCAGATATAAAGACTTTAATTTCTATCAGTATTCACAAAATATCTCAAGCTCAGCCAGATTGGATGGAAATCATCAATGAGCAGCAATTTAAAAGTCTTGTCATAAATTCTCAATCATATTTGTGTTGCCTTTGACTGAGCCACTTTAAGATAAGAATATTATTTGTCTTAATCTATATGACTGTAGCTTTGGCTGTATGTTTAGCATAGTTGTGTTGCTGGAAGGTGAGCATTTGTTCCAGTCTCTAATATCTTGAAGCCTTTAGGTCTAGGTCTCATTCCATCGACTTTGGCCAACTCTCCTCTCCCTATTAAAGAAAACCATCCTCATAGCATAATGCTACCTCTACCATATCTTACTATATGTTAGTCTCAATTAATTAAAAAATGCAACTCCATTTTACAAACTTTAAGCATCACTTCTTATACATTTTGTCATCTTAACATTGTCCCCATTCTACCAAGTTGGTAACTTCCGAGGGCAACTGGTTGCACTGGATTTTATTTTGGGGTACTCAGGTAAAAGGGCTGAATATTAATGCCGCCACAATTTTTATATTTGTCAGTAAAACATTATGTACAATCCCAATAAAATTTGCAAAACACTGTAAGTCTTTTATAGTCTTTAGCTAAGCTTTGTCCTTTTATTTGATACTTTGTATGAACAGTTTGTAATATAGCCATTTTAGGACTCATTGTGATTTTATCTACGACTGTATTTCATTACTTCTTGAAAGTTGTCCACTTTATAAAAGTGAGGTAAATGCCTGGCTATATTCTTAATATTCAATCTAAAAAATCTAAAGTGTGTATACAACATGAAGTAGACTGGGAAGTGTTACAAAAATAACATTTTTAGAATAAACAAGCTGTACCTTGACCCGGTCGTACTGTTTATCAAGGTCCAGGGATGCAGAGTTCTCCTCTTTGGAGTCACTGCCAAAATCCTTTTCAGAGGTCTGCAAAGCATTTCCATTGGCATCATCATTCTCTATCAGTCCTTTGGCCGAGGTCTCCTCTGGCAAGTTTCCGTTTGCTTTACTTATATGGTCCGTCTGATCCAGACTCCTCATGTTTTCATTCCCGATGTTGGATATCCAGTCCAGAAGACCTTCAATTTTGCTTTTACTCTCTTCAAGCCGTTCAACAGCTGCTGCCTGCTTAAACAGACCACACATTAGCAATGTTGATTTCCTGTGCTATAAATTCAGATTTTTTTTATATTTTGGACAGCAGACGTGGAAGGAACCTGAACCTTTTCGCTTTCCTGTTTTATGGCTGTTGTTACAACTTTTTCCAAATCCTTCCGGGACTCCTCCGCTCGCTCATTCATAAGCTCGGCTTTGCTTTTGGCCTCCTCCAACTTCTTCTCAATTTTCACAATCTTATCAGGTGTCAGTTTGCTACGGTTTTCCTCCAGAAACTTCTTAGTGCTGATGATCACTTCATTTAAAGCGCTGGCATTCGTCAACACGTCTTTCTGCAGGGCCTTGATCATAGCAATAACATACATTCAGACTGATCTGTGATTTTAGTCATTTCAATGTTGACATGAAGCAAATGAAAGAACATCACACCTGGTGCTCGTGTTGGTACTGTTGAAGATCAATGACGCTCTCGGCATTATCAGCCTGCTGCTGATGACCGATCAGTCGGTTTTCAGTCAGAGTGAGATTATCACACACTTCTTCTAGCTTTTCAGTAAACTCCTTGTGCTTCTCCAGTAAAGTCTAACAAAAAAGAAAAAGGAAAACATGAAAAGTGATATCATCACTTAAAACCTTCAGAGGTAAATTTTATATAAAACATTATCTTCAAACAAACTTGCACAAGAAGAAGAAACCTTTTGAAATACTCAGGCGTAACATGCAAAGAGTAACCTAAATCCAATATGCTGTAAACATGCTGTTTCAGATTTGCCATTTGGACTTTTGTGATGCCACTAAGGTCAAGAAGACATTTTTGTGTGTGTGCATGTGTGTGGGTGTCAAAGGTTGATGTGTGTAAAAAAAATTCCAATGATGCATTTAGTCCACTGGGGTTTTGAGACCTGTGGAATATAAGCAGCACAAATGTTAGTCAGAGGTAGTGGTGAACACCAATGCATGCAATCATTATCAAAATATACAGGCTTTTATAGAAGAATCAATCAGCTCCAAATTCAGAAATAAACACTGTTAAAGGTAAGAACAATGCAAAAATGAAAATCAACAAACAAAAGCAAATGAATGTAAAAGAACAAATTGTAATTTAAACTAAAGTTTACATTGAGTACCAAAAAATGTCAATGTATGAAACAACCAGAGTATGGTGGAGGTATGTTTTCCTTTTTTTTGAAGGGACAATGGCTCATTTTATCATTCATTAAATACGTCTGACACTGACAATAAAGACAATTTTATATGACACTCGGCTTTAGCTTAAATTTTGTATTTGGTTTTTCAACGGCCTAATAAAAGTAAACTGGACTGTGGAACTGAAGTGAGGGTGAAGGCAACTTTTAGCAAGTTGTATATCTTTGACATATAGCTTTTGTTATTAGCCAGTTCAAAGGACTGTTTTTAGCTTGTAGTTTGTGTTTTAGGTCAAAGTTTTGTTTTGCTGATGTTTTTACAAGGACACTCAGGTTTTATGCATCTCTTTGTCTCTGCTCTTATGTGTTGGGTTTTTTTCAGCATTGATGCCCTCTGGATTTTTTCTGAAGTAATCATATTCTTGCTATACAACAAAAAGCTTTTACAAGCAATTAGGGGCAAGAAATACACAGATGCATGCACATATTAAAAACCAGAAGAACAAAATAGAGCCAGAATGTAGTGACTTGCCTTAATAGTTTTACAAAACTGTACTGTAAGATTTTCCTGAGATTTGTCTTGAGGCATAAAAGTTGACATGTAGACTTTTATGTGCACATTGCAAATGACAACTATACAAACAATAGAAAATTATTATTTGTATTCTTTATTTTATTACTTTCTCACTCAGATTTTCACTCTGTTTTACTGCTGAAAAAATTATACCTATATTTTTCCATAATTGATGAAAGATGTTCAACAAGTACTTATTCTGTAAATTAAAATTTTTCATTTATTTGCTTAAAGATATTTCTCTATATATTCCATATATTGTTTTAACTTTGATACAAGTCACTACATTCTGTGTCTATTAAATGTTGTACTCTTTACTTTTTTTTCTAATTGCTCGTTCCTAAGGCAGACCTCTTCCTGCTTTTCTTTCTCTTTAGCATCCAGCAGGGTATTTAAGGCACTCCTCTGTGTAGCAAGCTTGTCTGTCTGCTCCCTGAAGGCTCGCTGTGTGCCAGTGAGGAACTTAAGGAGGTAACTGCTCTGAGCTGGGCTAAGAAACTGAGCATTCTCAGAAATGAAGCATTGGATATCAAATGTAACATCTTCCATTTTGAGTCTGGTTTCTTTTGAAAGAAGACTCTTTGTGTCCTGTAAGTGGAAAAAAAATAACAGATTAGGGTGGGTTTTTTTCCAGTTTTGGCTAATGTATTGATGCATCTTTTTTACTAGTTTGCAAAGGTACCATGTTTAGCTGACTTATATGCTTCAGGGTGTCTACATCACATGCAGTCAAATCCACATCCCACATTTCAGAGTTATTTTGAAGCATGTCTGTTACGTTAAGAAGATCGTCGAGATGTTTCTGATATGTTGACTCCAACTGTGACTGAAATATAGAGTTAAAATAGTTATATGCTTGTTAAGCTGTTGCCTAATTTTATTTTTTATTGTTTCCTTTCTTAACACAGACCTTCTCTGCTTCCAAGACTTGAATCAAAGAACTTTGCCTTTCTGCAGATATTTGGCAGACAGCAGCAAAATCTGACTCCAACTGCACATATGTGGAGGCCAAATCTTGGTGAATCTGTTTGGGAATTTGGTCGTCGTCAGCAGAGTTTAGGAGATGTTTAGCTTTCTCCAAATCCCTTTTTAAGACACTGCCCAGTCTAGAAACCTCAGCTTCTAAAGACTAGAAGAAAGACAGTTTATGTCAACAAACCTATAAACACCATTAGCTTACTATATAAAAAAAAATCAATGAAAATTGATAACATCAATGTTAGATCATTCTAAAGAGAAAAGTTGTTACTTTCATTGTTTTTTTTTGCCTGACCTGACATTCCTCTAGCTGGATCTGCAGTCCTTCCATGTTGTGAACTGGGGGCTCCTGCATCAAAAGGTCTTTCTTTACATCTTCTACAACATCAGCATGATCTTGCAGTCTGCCAACACATTCCAGGTAATCATGAACGGAGAAGAACTGTGGAAAATAAGAAATACATAAGTGGAAGAGCAACTTCACTCCATATTCTTTGAACTTAATTTTCTCACTTTACAAAATTAAAACTAATTGTATTCCACAAGAATTTTATGTGATGTGATTTTATGTGTGGCAAAAACAAAGCAGGGCATAGTTCTGTATATAAGGAGTACACAACTTTTCAATGTTTTTGTGCAAATTAGACTCTAAGAGTGAGAGATATTTGTAATCAGCATCTCTTATGCTGATACACATCTGTAGAATTTTGTGGAGGTGTTTTTCTTCAGCAGCTACAGCAAAGCTGGTCAGATTTAATAAGAAGGTAACAAAGATATAAATGCAGTCCTGGAACATAAATGTCTTAAAAGCTGTGAATGTTTTGAAAGAGGGGCAGAGATCCGTTTTCCAGCAGAGCCATAATCCTAAACATGCAGCCAGAGCTTGAACTTAGATCAAAGCAAGGTAGCTCAATTAAAGTCCAGACCATAATCCAAATGATAATATTCTGGCAGACCTAAAATCTGCTGTTCATAAACACAAATCCAGGTTGACTAAGATTGAGTTATGTGAGAACGTCCTGTCTCCGGATGAAGACTGAGCTGCAACAGTAACTGCAGCTTTAACCAAACATGTATAATTTCCTTCAATTTGGCCTATCACAAAAAATCTCAAAATAATCTGTGAAAGATTGTAAGTGAACAAAACACAAACTCTACCTCAGTTTTGACCTCTTCAGCTTTGTAGACGTCCAAGCTGTCGGACCCCCAAGCGGACGGTCGGTGATCACATTCAGCAGGATCCCCGATGCCTGGATCTTTTGTAGACTCTTCGTCCTCTCCCTCAGAGCTCTCCTCCTTGATGCTCTCCAACGTGCGCAGCCATTCTTCCTGAGTGTCACCCCCCAGAGCACTGCTCAGGCTTTCCACCATTTCTTGAAGCACTGAAAAGTCTTGGCTCAAAGAGACTGTCTTAAACAGCTGCAGGAGCTGCAGCTGAATATTCGAAGGATTGTCCTGTTCTTTGATTTCACAGGCCTCATCTTCCTCACATGTCAGTTCTGAGTTTCTGGTGTCACTGCTGTTTTGATTCAGCATATCCATGAGAAGGTCTGAGGTACTGTTCTTATTTATTCCCTGAAAACTGTCTTTTTCTCTAGCTTGTAGTTTGTCTTCAGCTTGTTGGATTTCCTCCTGGTCATTTATTAAAACCTTTACTGCTTTATAAACTGTGGAGTTACTTGAGCAGCAAACAGAGGATGTAATGTTGCCCTTAGGCAGATCAGCACCTCTCACTGACTGAGGATCAGATCCCAATCCTTCAGTTTCAGGTTGCCTCAAGTGAATGTTTGAAGTTTCACATGTTTGATTCAAACAGGACACATTTACATTATTATCGACCTTTTCCTGCTTTGATACTGAAATCTCCACAGCCTCGCTGGAGATCATGAACGTGTCATCATGCTGCTTCTCTGGAGAAAGCCTCTTCTTGTTTGTTTTAACATTAATTTCATTTCCACAATTACCGTTTGACTTTAATGCATGTTTGATAGTCTTTGATGGATCTTCAACATCACATTTATGACTGGAAGGAGGGGTTTTTGATCGCTGTGCAGGTGTGTCACAAAGAGAAGCACGCTCTCTCTGTGAGATTTGACTACAAACAGGTTGAGATTCAGTCCTTAAATCTCTTGTTAAATGAAGCACATCTGGCTGAGATGATGCACATGTGCTGGCAGCTCCTGCATGATTCATTTCACTGATACCTTCATCTGATGAAGCCGAAATAAATGCACCTTCAACTAAATTCCAAGGGGGCAAATGATGAAGACTCTGAGCTGCCTCACTGTTTAAATATGAGCAAGCAATGTTTGTGTCGCGTTCTGTTTCTAAGCAGAAATCATTGCACAATGGTGCAGTTGTCCCTAATTCACTCTCACTAACATGAGATTCTTTTTGGAAGTCATTCCCTTCAATGGAAAGCTCATCAATGGGCTGGCTCTTAGATTTATGAGAGCAACATGTAACAGATGCTGCATGCTGAGGCTGGCTTTGTGAGTCAGTGCTCATGCCACTTATATTTGACAAGTCTGACTCCTTCATAGTAGCAGTGTACTCTTCGATAAAACTGTGGACATCAGCTCCACCTGTCAGCTGCCTGTTGAGTGAAACCTGTGAGTCACAGTCTTTAGCCATCAAAGGCAGAGAGTCTGTAGGAAAAAGAAAGTCTCCAGAAACAGGAATCAAAGACGAGTGTGAGATCATCTTGGACTCATCACCACAGTGTTTTTGATTAATCTTTGTTCCTGCACTTCCTTCTTTATCAGCATCCTCAGTGTCTTTATTGTCTTCCTCATTTGGTAAATCAAGCGCCATGACAGCCGCTCCCCTCGTCGTCTGCAACTGCACATTTTCAGCACCGTACATCTGACTCCAACTCACAGTGTGACCCTCGAAGGTGTCAGAATTGACGTGTTCTCCAGAGAAAGAGCAGGATTTTAGCTCCATGGCAACCGGCTCAGTTTCACCTAATCCAAATTTCAATGCATTGCTATAAGTAATAGTGCAATCAAATTTCAAAGAACTCTCCTGTTCTGTCTGACAAATGTCTGTTTGTTCCAGATCTAACAATGTGTCTTGATTGAGTCCTAACACACTGATTTTTTCATCTGACTGCATGTTATTTAGCTCTGGTACAGCCTGTACAGCCAAAATATTCTTTAGAGATCCCAAGGGATCAGTAGAATTACCCTCTTCCTCCACTTGGTCTTTATGAACCCAAAGGGTACAGTTAAAGTTGTTCTCACCTTCAATCATATCAGAAGAGCATAACAAATAAGACTGGGTTATATCAGCCTTTGTTGATTTTCTGCATAGTGACTCGGCATTGCAATTTGGCAGAGTCTCTTGATCAAATTTTATCGCAGATTCATAATTAAATGTTGAATCAGCATTTTTACTCTTTGCAGAAAATGAAGTCAGAGGCATTGGTGTTTCCAGAGAAGCTGTGTCATCAAGGCTGTTACTGTCAGCGTTCCCGGGGCCACACTGGAAATGCTGCGTGGCCCATTTGAAATGAACAGTAGTTTCTCTGTCTACATCAGGGTCAATGCCATTAACCTGTAAGACTTCATACGTAAAATCTTGTTTCAGAGGTTGAACATCAGTGATAATTATTTCTTCAGAAGTCACTGCTTTATTATCCAGACAGACTAAATTATTCAGTTCTGATTCATGTTGATAGTTTTCATCAGGGGTAGTTGGGCAATTGATATTATCGATAAAATCAAAATTATTCTGTAGGTTTTCCATTACTTGCTCTGTTTCCTCATTTATGAGCAACATTTCTACATCCGCCTGTTCTGAATCGTAACTGGAGTTAGAAGCAAAATGAGTAAAATTTTGAAGAAAAGTCTGACACTGACTGTCAAGAATCAAAATCCTCTGAGCTGATCTGAGATCGATGTAACTGTTCATCATCAAGTAAGAGATGAATAGCTGCTCTGCCTCTGATGGAGAGGGAGAGCTCAGATCTGAAACAGCTGCAGAATGATGCCATCCATCCACTGAAAGCATTTTATACATGAGCCACGATGAATAAGTCTCATGAAGGTGCTCAAAGTCAGGCAGTGAGTCAGGAATTTCAACAGATCTCACTATGTCTGCTGTGCAGCTGTCAATCAGACCCTTTTTAGCAGCAGAGTTGATTTCTATTATCTCTGAGCTCCCTGGAAGGTAAATGGCAGCTATTTTTCCTCGACTACTGAACAGTGTGCTGGTGAACTCACTGGTGGTGATTTGATGGTCACGCGCACACATGATTTCCCCAGCAGGGGGCAGCACAAGTCCCATAAACTGCTGCTGGTGTCCCAACACTATGAGGGAGCTGCTGGAGCTCATCAAATCACACTGAACTGCTACATCCACCCTCACATCATCATTGTTGTGGAGATCCGCAGAACAATCATCCCACTTTAATGTGGTCACCTGATCACTTGAACCTGACTCACCCTCAGACCTCAGCGGGTTAAATTTCCTCCCCAAGGGAGGTGATTCATTTTTACCGAGGCACCTAAGAATGAGGCCATGAACTTCGTCAAGCTTAAGCTCCTCTTCAGACTCACAGAAAGACAAACCATCAGAAATTCTCATAACTTTCTGCCTTTCCAGAATTTTTAAATAAGTAGAGGCAGGAATCAACCCACACTGAAAAGCCCTCTCTACCATCAGCGTGTCTCCTGTGTAGGACACATTCAATCCGTCATCGATCTGGTTTATCTTTATTATCCTCATGTACAGATCCTGACTGGCAGAAGCCTCCCTAGCTGCTGCTATATCACTCAGAGACACAGAGGAAATGTGTGAACTTTGTATGCACTTGCTTGATTCATATTGGAGGGAATGTTGCAGTGTTGATGTGTAGATATGATTTTTTTGGACACTTTCATCCCAGTCCAGTTGGACATGAGGCTCAGAGGAACAGGGGCTGCAGTCTGCGAGCGTGTATGGGAGAGCTGCAGAAACAAAGTGATCAAACACTTCTCCTGTGGTTCCAGCCCTGGACGTCTTTAAATCCTGTAGAAAAACAGAAACACAGCCAGTAACTCCACTAGCCTTGAATTATACATACAATGCCTTGGAAAAATATTAATACTCCTTTGAATTTTTCACATTTTGTCTCACTACAACCACAAAAACCATTGTATTTTGGGTTTTTTATGTGATAAATCAACATAACTATGAAGAGGAAGTAAAGGTTGCATTGTTGCATTGGAGATTGTGGTAATATCACAAGATGTGACAAACTTCAAGGGGTAAGAATATTTTTTCAAGGAACTGTATGTGTTCTTTGTAAATATGGATTAAAATTTTTACCAGAAAGACAAAATCTATACTCACCATCATACAGACATGGTTAAAATATTGTGTGCAGAAGAGCAAGACTGCAACAGGGTTACAACTGGAGAGTGACACACAACACACTGAAAGCTAACATGCGTTTGTGGTGTCCGACATCTTGCAAAAAGGAGTGTAGTTAGTTAGTTTACACACTGTAAGGTTAAAAGTCAAGTCTGTTTTGACACTGGACCCTATGAGAGCTGAAATACACAAATGATGGAAAATTTTTCAGACCAAAGCTGGCACAGTGAAGCATGTTTACAGCATACTCAGATACTCTGGACTCCAGCTAAACACATATCATACCAGAAGTGCAAGAGAAAACTGCTCCAACTATAATAAGGAAAAGCAGATCATGTTCATTCATGCATCTAAACATCAGGAGGGCATGGTAGCACACATTTGCAACAGATGCAGTCAAACATAATGGCTAGAACCCAACCTCATCTGCAGAGGTTGTTTGATCTGAACACTGCTGAGAGATTTCACTGTAGGCCTGAGTGAGAGCATTCAGCTGCTCCTGTGTCTTCATCCTGTCCTCCTCTGTCATCCTGTGAAAAGCAAAAGAGAGTGAAAGTGAAGAGCTGAGTTTCCACAGTGGATAAAGTATTATAGATGCAGTATTAACACTTACTTGTCACCATGTTTGTTAAGCATTGTTTGTGTGGCCCTCAGTGCTTCTGCAATTTGCTCCTTTTTGGAAGCCATTTCTTCAGCTGAAACCTAAAACATCAAATGGTAAATGTTTACATGTCATATAAAGCAGTCTGCATTTGTGTAATTATCCAGAGAATTTGATAAGCTGCAATATAACACAATTATATTTCAAATTTGGGGTTTAAACTGTTTAAATGTTACTGTGTGAGTTTTATAAAGATGCAGTAATCAAACAGAAATTTTCATTTGAGCAATACTGATTGTTAATCAGCAGGTCAAAAATGTAAATGTGATTTAAATGAAAGAGCCTATAAATGTAATAATCAGCATGTGCCTGGTGTTTGAATCCAATAAAAATAATCTAAAGATAAGTGACATTTTATTGTAACAATGGTGAAAACTATGTATTTTTTTATTTTTCTTTGGATTCAAAACAAACATTTCTATCAGAATCTTTAACACTTTACTCTATGTGTTATAGTGATTGCTCCAGTACTGAATGTCGGCATTCACAATTTAAAGAAAAATTGTGCAATATCTAAATCTAAATTGGCTGGCAGGGCCTTAAAGAAAATTGGAAATCATTAAAACTTAATCCTTGTTAGGTTCCTTTTCTCAAAGAAATGTACAAACATATTTTAAATCTCTGTCACAGACATAAAAAGACATAAACACTGATTAAAAGCAGAATCAAAAATAATCTTATAATTTATCTAATAAGCTTGTATTGCATAGTAATTACAAAGGGCCACGATGTTTGTGTCATTGCAAAAAATAGGTCAGTCATCCAATGCATTATGTCGGTAAATTAAAATAATGGCTGCTATGAATTAATGGTGCACATAAATTTTCCTAATTTCATTCATTAGGACAGGTCCAGGAAGTTTTCAAAGCCTCGTCATTACTTTCTTTACTTTTTTTTATATTTATATAACTCAACATTATTAACAAAAGATTGCTTTTAGGTAAATCACCATTGCCTCCACTATTAACATGCCCTCACAATTATTATGAAATAAATAGGATGTAAAAACATAAGTTGTACTATTCTCTTTTTAAAGTTTTCATTCCTTCATTACACAGAGCTATTTTTATTTGGAATGTGTTTATAAGATTGTAATAATAATTGGGAGTGAAAACATTCTCATATATATGAGTGCTTGTGCAACTTCTTGAATTGTTTTTATTGTGTGGAAGTTGATTGGATTAATCCAGCATATAATCAAATTAATATTATTAAACAAGTGTTAACCCAAAAGAGGTTACTGCAACCACTTATAACTTGTCTGTGGTTTTTATTGTAAATCACACAGTGACAACAAGGATAGACCTTAACATATACACAAGTTACCTGGTGTTTATTTGAGGCATCTGTGTTGGCATTACTATCTTTCGGACCACTCCCGTCATTGTTCATGGTCCGCTTCACATCAGACATCCAGTGCAACAGTTTGCTAACTTTATCACCATGCTCTCGCTTCTCCTCATCAACAGACCTCTACAATTAAAACAGGCAGGCGTTCAGCAGGACTCTTAATTTTTCAAAAAATCAAATGTTGTTAATAAGTAAAGTAAGTTATTTACAACTTGGCCACAAAGCAGAAGAATGGCCTACATCAAACACTGCAGTAAAATATGGGCGTAAAAAAACAACAAAAGGAAAGAATATTAAAGTCACATTTTTATATATCCTTTACAGATGTTTACTTAAACGCACAAAGATAATGAAAAGCTGTTTTGGCTCCTAATGCATGAACCTTTGTAGCCTCCAATAACCTCAAACCAGTGTGGCAGTCAAACACACTTCTTTCCAGCGCCTCTTTGAATGTGATTCGTCTCTTTGTCTTGGGACAGGTGAGGCTTTGAGCTTGGAACTTCTCCTCTTTGAGCAGAGTGGCTGTAGTTGTGTCGACAAAGTTGCTTTGAATCATTTCTTCAAGAGAGACTCTGACCTTTGTGTCAGGATTTATCAGTCCACCGGTCAACAGCTGAAATTCAGCGCAGCGGAAACCCACATCCTTTGGGAGGAGGTTTTCTTGAACAGCCTGGAAAACAGACAAAACCTTCCCAGTCTGTGGGTGGGTAATACCATTGAATGCCTCTTCGAACTGTTGGAGCTGCTGCTTTAGAGCCTCGTCTAAAAGACCTCTTTTCAGAGCATCGGAGAGTGTATGTTTCTCCCCAGTTGAAGGGTCACAAATTCCCCCCGTGCAAGCCTGGGACTCTAACAGTCGTAATGCCGTCACTCTATCAGTAACCCCCTGCTGAAGACCCTCAAGAACTGAGAGCCTCTTCCTCCTAGTGATGTCCCAGAGACCGGCAATGGTGCTATTGACATCTTCCACAACAACCCTTCTTGAAAATATGATGTCTGCAATCTCATAGATACTTAAAAGACCACTGCGGTAGCTTTCAAACTCAGACATTTCAAGAAATCTTTGACTTAAAGCAGATTCTAGACAAAGCTGTCGCCCACTTCTGGCATCTGTGATGAAGTGACGTGGGTTTCCACTTGGGTCAACCAGAGAGTTTTCCTGCCAGTTGCTTTCCTGCTGAGACAGGAACAGATAGGTCCTCTTGTTGATGTGTTTCCCCTTGAAGGCTTCGTACACTGACATTTCTGATCCACAGCTGCTGTTGACGACTGACATTCTATGAGGACTCATCGGAGATGTGTTTGTCAAGTGTCTCTCCCCAAATGGGACAAGAAACACACTGCCGTTGATGTCATACAAGCAGGTCTTGAGTATTTCATCGTAGTATGCCCTCTGTCCGGTGTCAGGACTGTGGAAACCTTTTGGGTTGCTCACTGGATCATGCAGACTCTGGAGAGTCTCTTTGTTTAAGAGACCGTCAGTCAATGCAATAAAAGTAGGGACTCTCATTCCTGTTTCTGGGTAAAATAACCCTCCTGAAGAAACCTGAACCTCAAGTATCTTCTTCCCTTTAAATCTATCTATAATTCTCTCCTCCATTGCCTGAAAGACAGAAAGTTTTCTGCCCTTACAGCTGTAGCCACTAACAGCTTTCTCTGCTTCCTTCAGTTTCTCTTTCATACTTAGATCTACGATGCCTTTCTCTAGTGCCTCTGCAACAGACACAGTTTCTCCTGTAGCTAGGTCCACAAGACTGCCTGTTGCAGCCTGAGCCTCGAGGAACTCAAGAGCGTATGTCTTTGCAAGAAAGCCCTTTTCAGCTGATTCTAGGAAAGACGTCTTTTTCTTACTCGACTCTACATAAAGTCCAGCTAC